>NW_027520960.1:300000-519043 GCF_052094955.1 Ictidomys tridecemlineatus | reverse complement strand
CACCTTGTGGTTGGAGGAGGAAATGGAGGGTCAGTGTCCAGTGAGTTTGGACCAGAGCTAAGGATTCCTGGCTCCTGCCTGGAGTTTTTGTCCTTTTTACTGCTTCTCCTGAGTCACTCTGTTGCTGTTCTACCCTGGTTTGTCTGATATGCTCCACGCCACTGTTCCAACCATCTTAACCATCTTTGGCCGCCCTGAATTACACTGGCTACTTCCTGACCTGGGGAGCACTCTTTGTCCTTTTTTGGAGCTTCAAGACAGCTCAGAGCCATTTGGGGCCACGGAGCCCTCTGAGCAGCTGCTGCGGCTGTTTGCCATCAGTGGGGCCTTCCAGGGCAGCTCCTCCTCAGAGGTAGCTTCTGTAGGAGTGTATTGGAAAGACAACTGTCAGCCAATTGCTCTTCTCTTTTTTCTCCGGACATAGTTATTTTTGAAATTGTTTTAAGATTTCGGGGTTTAGAATTACATTGCTTGTAGTTTGAAGTCCTGCTGTGGATGCTTGCTGGCTCTTTGACTCTGGGCCAGTTCCTTAACCTGTTTGTCTCTTCATCTGCAGAGTGAGGAATAGTGACAGTGTCTGCCTCATGTCAAGTGTTCAGAGCAGGGCCTGGTGCATAGTAACTTGACCAGCACTGGCTGTAGGAAAGTTAATAACCAAGCATGTGCTTGGTACATAGAAGAGATCTGGAAATACTCGAATGAATGGTTTGTAGTAGCACTCAGCTGGTTATGGGAGGAGGTGACAGGAGGTCAAATCCAAGTGGTTCTTTCTTCAATTGCTTCAATTCCAGAAGGGCAACTTTCTGGGCTTTGGGCCAGCATTGAACAGGCCCATTCTCTTGGGGCTTGCTGGTCCTAGTCTGCCATAGGATTGGGGAAAATTTGTCTGTTAGACTGAGTCCATCTGTCTGGGGCTTGGCATCCTGAGAGGTACTTGGGAGAGGGGAGAGGTGAGTCCTTAGGGTTCAGCTGCCCAGATCTGCACCCTGGGCACAAGAGACTGCAAAACCTTTGCACCCTCATGTTCCTTGTAGCTTGCTGGATTCACACTTGGATATACAGGTCCAGGAAGGAATGAGCTGTATGCCGCATAGCTTCAACAGCTGGGAATAATAGCCTGATTGCTTTGGTGCATCCTTGGAGCAGCCACACATCTGAGCTCAGAGATAAGGGGCAGATCCTTCCCTAAGATTGGGGGCTTAGTGTCTGTGTCATAGTGTTTTTGTGCCAGTTGTCTGACACATGGTGATAGGAGACCTGCCTATACTGTTTTTCAGAGGCTGCTGGCGAAGCTGCAAAGCTGGGAGAATCTGGACCACACCATGGGCTTAGACCTCAGGTAGGTGGGCGCTGTCCCCCATCCCTACCTCTCTGGGTAGTTGGCTTCTGTATTGACAAGGCAGCCCTGCCTCTTTGTTCAGAGTCCTTTCCAAATAGGGGTAGGAGCTTTGGACTCACCCTGCCTGTGTTTAGTGAGGCATTTCACAGTGGTAGGGAAAGGGAACTGATGGACTCTTCTTGTCTAAGTCTCAGTAATGCCTTCATTGAAAACCAGATGTCCTTGAGCAGAGCAGGGGCAACTGTCCGATTGCCTTGCATTGTCAGACTTTGTTAGAGGACTCTGTACATGCCCAGGAAGTAATTGCTTTGGGAGAAATAATTTCTTTTGTGTGATTGTAACCTGAGAGGTTGGGGATGAACTGGATTTAGGGTTAAGCCATGATAGTGGATGTTGTCTTACTCGGGCCCCTGGAGCAGCCTCTGTAACTTGTCTGTGCCAAGCTCATTGCCAGTGGGTGGGTGGAGGGATTCAGAATGGGCTGCATGTTGGAGCTGCTGGCCATCATGTTCTGACACATACAAAGGGCAGAGCTGTTCCTGTTACCAGTCCCATCTGTCTTCTGTCCCATCTTTCTGGGTACCACTGCTCATCTGATACAGCACTGGCTTTGTGGTCCTCTGCCTGTTAGCTGCTGTGGCCCTCTGCAGATTGATTGCCTCCCAGCCTTGGTCCAGCTCCCCCTTCTCAGTTCCCGATGTGTTCTAAGTCTCAGGGAGAGTGTGGATTGATCCTTTTGAATGAGTCATTGGACCCCAGAACACAGGCCTGTGAAGTTTAAGGAGCCGTTTGTTTTATTTGCTCAGGGGATTGTAAAACTTGCAGTTTCCTGGTGTCTTTCCTGCTGCTCTGGGAAAGTGAGGACTGAGACTTACTGAGCTGTCCTTTGCTATAATTATACATCGACTGCTGGCTCTGGAATCTGCCACCTTCTGATTGGCAATGTTGGCTTCAGTTCTGTTCCTTGACAATGCCTCTTGATTTTCTTTTTGTCTTGAGAAGTCACAGAGGACAGACCAGGCTGCTGTTTCCTCTTGAACTCCACCTGCAGAATCTGGGCTCATGGAGAGCTGGCCCAGCAGGGCTGATGCTGTTTGTTTCCTCCTGTTCTCTGAACTTGCTAGGTATCCAAATGGGTCTTGGAGCTTCTCTGATCACCCGACACATCTCCATTTCTTACATTTCTTGTAAGGGAGATAAGAAGCCCCTTGTGCCTGATTGGCTCTGTTGGAGAGGTCTGCCAGCAGCTTCTAGCATCAGTCAGATACGTAGAACTGATGTGTCTGGCTGCCATTCTGACCAGAATGGTACCAACTTCTCTATCCAGGTTGGAATGTCCAGCTGCTCCTTGAACCATTTGGACCCATCCCTTCTGTCTGGGGACCCTGTTTTGTGGCTGGCATGAGGGCAGGCTGGTTCTTGGGAGGCCACATGCTATGTGTGTTGTTCTTCCTATTGTCCCAAGTCCCTGGCGGTGGTGCCTGTTGCCATCCTGGGGCTGGGCAGGAAGAAGGAGTGGGCACTGCGGGCACTGTGTGTCCCCATCTAGGGCAAGTGGATCTGACCTTTGCCCCTTAGCTAGTGAGACCCTTACCAGGGGCCACACCACTCTAGGCCCCTCTTATCATGGCTGAAAATGAGCACAGTATTTCTCCCGCTCAGTGCTTGTGAAGTAGAGCCAAATCGCATCCCTAGGACATGCCTCAAGGTGTTACTGTCCTTTTGGAAGGCAGAGGGGTGCCATCCTTACTGTGGTGGACCCTTGGGCTCCTGAGGTTCCCTTGCTGGGGGACATCTGTGAAGGGCAGGTCTTTCTCCTGCTTCATGTGTTGTGCCTGGTTCTCTTTGGGCTGTTGTGGGGGCCTGGTATCTTGGAAGCCTCTGTGCTACTTGCTTACATTCCTGCCCCCCCCACCCCCCCCACTGCCACCCAGCTGTCTGAGCACCCACCTTCTTGGGGCAGGCTTTGAGCTCAGGTGATTTGAGGGCCATGGTTATGCTTGTCCTGTAGGTCTGGCATACAGATCAGCTGCATTAGATGAGGCCCTTCATCAGAGTCACCTAGAGCTTGGGCCCTGGGGTGCAATTCAGTGTCAGAAAGGTGCCGTTAGCATGCATGAGGTGTTGGGATTGATCCTCAGCACCAAAAAAGAAGAGAATAATTTCTCCACTTAAACTGGATGTGGTGATGAATACCTGTAGTCTATTACTCGAGAGGCTAAGGCAGCAGGATCTCTTGAACCCCTGAGTTTGAGGCCAGCCTGGGCAGCATAGTGAGACCCTGTGTTAAAAAAAAAAAATCATCTGGAGTTTGGAGAAAGTAGATTCCTGGGCTAAGCTCAGACCTAGTAGGTCAGCATCCCCAAAGGCTGGACTTAATATTGGGGTGACCTTGAGAACTGCCATGATGAGGATTTTGGCTTTTTTTCTTTTCTGGGGAAGCAGGTTTTGGGCAGTAATTAGGGCTTTCTTTGTAGGGTGGGTGATTCGGCAGAGCTTTGTACTTCCTGAGATTGAAGCTGGTGTCGGGAATGGGCACCAGGGGAGCAGGGAACAGTTGAAGCCCAGTGCTCTGACTTGGGGTCTTTGCAGGAGCAGTTGCATATTTGCATGTTTACACATTTGTGCAAAGACACACGACTCAGTACCAGTTTAGGGACCCACCACTTGAAATCCATCCAGGGACCTGAGACGGTCAGCCAGCTGTCACTGAGGAAGACTGTGTGGGAGTGGGTTTTGGTCTCTGACATTTAGGCTGAGGCTCTGCCATGATTTTGGGGCGTGTTTGTCGCTGGCTCTATGGGTTCCAGCCACCACTAGGTGGCACTACCCCCTTGGTGATCTGACTTTCCTCTCCGAGCCTTGTGGGTACCCTTTGCAGCCTGTCCTTGGGCCATTTGCCCTCCTATACAGACTTTTTCATTAATACCAGGGGTCTGACTGACCAGGGTGCAAGGATTCTTTTGTCCCAGTTTCTGCCATTTCTGGGGTGGGTTGAGGGGGCAGGCAGCAGCTCTCCCCTGTCAAGTGCCTGCCATGTCCTTGATGAGTCTCTCTAGGGGTCTTGAGCCCTCTGGGGTCTGTGTGCTTCTGGTGCTGAAAGCAGGTACTATCAGTGTGGGTGCTCTTCTGAGAACTGAGGTCTGGCTTTCCTGAGATTGTCAGGGGATGTGTGGCTTTAGACTCTGGCTTAACATCAAGTTCTCTATAATGTGACAGTGATCACCTTCCCAGTTTGGGATTTTTTATGTCTGAGAAGGCCAGGGCTGGGACTGGGGCTGTAGCTCAGTGACAGCGCTTGCCTTGCATGTGTGAGGCACTGGGGTTGTCAATCCTTAGCACCACATAAAAATAAATAAAGGCATGCTGTCTATCTACAACTACAAAAATATAATAAAATGAAATAAAGTAAGATAAATAAAGCCCAGAGATATTAGGAGAGATGGTTGGGTGAGTTGGATGAGTTGGCTGGGGTGGGTCTTTTGGCACAAACCATGAGGAAGACACTTTGGGCTGAGGTACTGTGTCTGTCATATGAGGATGTATCCAGTGTACAGGATCACATGGGCTAGGTGCAGATTAGGCTTCCTGAGAGTCCCAGGGAGGGAGGAAATGGCAATGTGTGTGTGATGCTGTGGCATGGGGTGACAGGGACCTGTGACCCAGCAGGGATGGAGAGCATTGGTGCTAGGAAGCATGTAAGCATGATATCCTCATCCTGAGGGGCTTTGAGAGTTTACTGAAGGATTCAGCACAGTGTGGGGTGGCGACATGATGAACTTGGTCTTTCAAGAGCTCTGTCTGTCTAGGGAATGACTTGAAGTACGGAAAGTGCACAGTTGGAGGCGGTGGTGACCAGGAAGGACTGCCTGGGGCCCTGATGGAATCGTAGAGACGGGCTGGTAGGAAAGATAGAGTGGAGTCCATCCTAGGAACCCAAGGGTGCTACTTTTTAGAAAATGATTTGAATAAGATTAATTAATAAATTATTTTAATAGAAAAATCCTATTGACACATTTCAAGATGAACAGAAGTATTTGTGAAAATTTAACAATTATGATTGAAACTCTCAGCCAGCTAGGAAAAGAAGGGAAATTCCATAAGCAGATAAAAGCCATTTGTGAAAAACAACAATGAATATAATATTGATAGACTGACCACTGCCCTGACATGGGGACGAGGCAGAGCTGTCATTGTACTGAATGTCCTCACTGTGCAATCAGGTAAGAGAAAGAAAAGGTTAGACAAGCTGGATAGAACAAATGAAACTGTCTCCATTTGGAGACAACATAATTATTTATGTCAGAAGTCTTGAGGAGTGAATAAAAAAGTATCTAGGGCCAGGCAGAGGGAGGCTGAGGCAGGAGGGTTGCAAGTTCAAGGCCATTCTCAGCAATTTAGTGAGACCATTTCTCAAACAAACAAACATACAAACAAAAACTCTGGAGGTTCAGCTCAGAGGTAAAAGCACCCCTGGGTTCAATCTCCTGTATTACTCCTGCCCCTCAAAAAAGTACCTGGACCAATTAGAGAGGTTAAGAGGGTCATAGAATGCAGGAACAATATACAAAAATGGATTATATTTCTGTGTACTAGCAGCAAACCATTAGAAATACTGTTTGTGTTGTACTGTTTACAATAACATCAGAACCCAGTGGTGCATGCCTATAATCTCAGCTACTCCAGAGGCTGAGGCAAGAGGATCACAGGTTTGAGGCCAGCCTAGGCAATGTAGCAAGACCCTGTATTTAAAAAAAAGAGTGAGGGGTAGAGGGGGGCACTGCGGTTGTAGCTCAGTGGTAGGGCACTTGCCTAGCATGTAGAAGGCCCAGGGTTCCATCCTCAGCACTGCAAAACAAACAATCTACATGTAAAATACTTAGGGATAAATTTAACAAAATGTTTAAGATCTGCACTCTGGAACCCATAAGATGCAGCTGACAGTAATTAAAGATGACCTAATAATATAGGGAAATGGAGAGAAACCATAAGAGGAAAAAATAAACTCCCTGTGCTCTCAGCATAGCACTCCGATACCAGCTGTGGTTTTCCACACAGCAAGCTGTCCTCCATGGACACCAGTGAGTGGCTGCAGTTCAGTTCAGACACTGTCTACTTGGAGTTAGTGTCAGATTCCCCCAGGTAAAAGGCTAAGGAACCTTCAGTTGTGCAGCTGTCTGGAAGCTCTGTGGTTTTTGGGGGGCCTTCCTCTGTAGGCATAATCGATGGCATCATTGACCATTGTGGCCAGCTACCTCCTGCTGCTCTCTCCTTTGTGGAGGGTGAGTGCCAGCTTGACATCCTGCCTTGCTCTTTCTTTCTTTTTCTTTTTTTTTTAAGAGATAGTGAGAGAGGAGAGAGAGAGAGAGAGAGAGAGAGAGAGAGAGAGAGAGAGAGAGAGAGAGAGAGAGAGAGAATTTTTTAATATTTATTTTTTAGTTTTCGGCGGACACAACATCTTTGTTTGTATGTGGTGCTGAGGATCGAACCCGGGCCGCACGCATGCCAGGCGAGTGCGCTACCACTTGAGCCACATCCCCAGCCCCTGCCTTGCTCTTTCTGGTGAAGTGCCTCATCCTGAAGTTTCCTAGGGCAGCCCGTGGCCAGCTGTCTCATTAGCATACAAAGGACCATTATCCCTCTGGAGATTTCAAGGGTTTTAGGAACTTAAGTCAGGAAACAGTGAGAAAGACCAAATATGTTCCACAGCATCATGGAGTGATCATGTTTGTATTAGAAGAGCCAATATTGTTAAGATGGAAGTTCTCTTGAATTAATCCTTGTATTCAGCACAGTCTCAATAAACTGATTTCTAAAATTCATATCAAAACATTCAGGACCTAGACTAGCTGTAACAATTTCAAAAAAAGGTAGAGGGCTTATATTGGCCAATTTCAAGGCTAGCTATAAATGTAGTGTGTTAAAAGAGTATCGTATTGGTAACTCAGTGGAACAGAGTGGAAAATTCAGAAATAATTCTAGAATGCAGTATCAGTAGATTTTTGTGGAAATTGTAAAAAAAATTTAGTGGGAGGTGCCAGGCTCTGGTGCACACCTGTAATCACAGTGACTGAGGAGGCTGAGGCAGGAGGATTATGTGTTCAAAGCCAGCTTCAGCAACTTAGTGAGGCCGTAAGCAACTCAGTGAGACCAGTCTCTAAATAAAATACAAAAAAGGACTGGGGGTGTGGCTTAGTGGTTAGGTGCCCATGGGTTCCATCCCTGGTTCAAAAAAAAAAAAAAGAATTTTGTGGGAGAACAATAATCTTTTCAACAAATGGTTGTAGAACAATAGTGTGTCTGTGGTGTGAGCCTGAACACTCACCTCACACTGAACACAGGATTTAACTCAAAGTGGGCCACATACCTATGCATTAAAGCTAGAACTTCTGTGTTTGGCAAAGAGTTCTTAGGACATACAGAGCATGAATTATACATGAAAAAATTCGATAAATTAGACTTCATTAAAATTTAAAAACCTCTCAAAACACACAAGAAAGTAAAAAAAGCAGATCATGGACTAGGAGAAAATATTTGTAATACGTGTACCCAACAGAAGACTTGTATCCAGAACATACAAATAATACTTATGAATCTATAAGATGACCAGATTAAAAAGGGACAAAGAGTTTGAACAAATGCTTTACATGAGAAGATATATGCATGGTAAATAAGGACAGTGAGAAGACGCTCAGCATCATTTGTCATTAGGGGAATACAAATTACTCATGTTGAAATACCACTACATACCCAACAGTCTGCCCAAAAATAGAAACACTGGCCCTCCCAGCTGTCGGTAGCGATGGGGAACAACCAGACCTTGTAAACATTGCTTTTGGAACTAGGAGATGGTACAACCATTTTGGAAATGTTTTGGCAGCATTTTTACAATTAGAACATGACCCAGTGATTTTACTTTTAGATATTTACCCAAAAGAAATGAAAGCATGACTTCGCGAAGGCTTGTACAAGGATGTCCTAGGAGCTTTGTCCTGCCTGTCAGTAGGAGAGAGGAGAGTGTACCATGGGCTGCCCACACAGTGGAAGGCCACCCAACAGTGAGGAGCGCAGAAGCATGTGTGAGCCTCTGGCTGATAGAAGGAACTTCAGCTTGGACTGTACGACTGCATTTACTTGTAGTGTTAGAAAGGGCAACGCTGACCTGTAGTGACCGGAAGCAGGCCAGATTTCTCTTGAGAGCACAGGGAGTCTTAGGGTGCTGGGAATACTCTAGCATGAGGGAGGTGCTGCCTGCATGGGCATGTGCAAGTCAGGACTTGTGGTGCTGCAGCTTTAAAATGGGTATAAGAGAGGCCTTGAAGAAGCTGATTTGTATGTTGGAAAGCCTTTGGGGATTACTTGGACTGGACTGGAGAGAAGATGGAGCTGCTGTTTAGAGTCAGCCTTGTTTTGGGAAGGAGTCTGTCCCTTAGCTTGTTGAAGGCCATGGCAGCCTGAACCTCCTGGGTGGCTTTTAGTGCCAGGCTTCCTCAGTCTGTCTGGGTCTTTGGGGCTTAGGGCACTAGTGCTGTGGAAGTGGCATTGGATGAGTAGTGGCAATGTGGAGTCCAGGCGTCGGCTGCAGAAAGGCAATTTTGCATGATTGCCTAAAATCAAAAACAGTCATGTGGCAAATGTGAGTGGCTAAAATGAGTAGTATGGCGTGGTCTTCATCCGTCACCTCCACCAGGGGAGCTCATCCTGGGGTGGCTGTCCTTGCCAGCTTCCTAGCCCTGGGACATTGTGTTCTAATGTTCACGGGTGCCAATCACACAACAGTAGAAGGGACAGTTTCCCTGTCCATCTTTCCAGGTAATGCCTGATAACTTTCTCATCTGTCTTTCTAGAAGCATGCGAAGGTGCAGCTTGCTGTTTGTGCATTTCTTCTTTTTAGGTGGGGCTTTTTCTGTTTTGTTGTGCATCTGTTTTTCACCTAGTTTTTGTATTTTGGTGCCTGCAGTGAGGAGCTACCCAGGATTCCATAGTATGAATGGACTCTTATTACCTTCAGTCCTCTGTTGAGGAGACAGTAAGGTTGTTTCCAGTTTTTCCCCAATCAGCAGCGCTGTGTTGGTTGGATGAATTCTTAAAAGCAGAATTTTTAGTTCAAAACATATGCACATTTGAAATTGATAGCTCGTGCCAAATTGCCCTTCAAAACTGCTGTACATTTCAATCATCATATGTGAGTCTCATTGCTTAATTGGGGTAATGTGCTTTGGAAGGTTCTAGCAGATTCGGAGCAAGTCACAACAAAGTGAGATGAGCAGGCATCTTCAGTGGCTTGGCTTTTTAAAAAATTGATTTAGCGATTCTTATTGAGAGAAGAGCCTTATTAAATAGGCATGGAGTGGGGCTGGGGATGTGGCTCAAGTGGTAGCGCGCTTGCCTGGCATGTGTGCGATGCTGGGTTCGATCCTCAGCACCACATACAAATAAAGATGTTGTGTCTGCAGAAAAGCTAAAAAAAATAAATATTAAAAAAAATTCTCTCTCTCTCTCTTAAAAAAAAAAAGGGCTGGGGATGTGACTCAAGCAGTAGAGTGCTCGCCTGGCATGCATGCAGCCTGGGTTCAATCCTCAGCACCACATACAAACAAAGATGTTGTGTCCGCCGAAAATTAAAAAAAAAAATATTAAAATTCTCTCTCTCTCTTTCAAAAAAAAAGGGCATGGAGCGAGCGTCGGGTCCCTTTGTAGTCAAGTCTCTGCTTTACAGAGAGAACAATTTGCCTGTGGCCAAGATACCTCTGTGGTTTGGCTCCTGGCCCTGTCCCTTTGTGCCTGAGCCTGGCCTTTTTTCAGATCCGCTGGTGGGCATCATACCTGTTAGGTGCATGGGGCTTGCTGGGAACCCAGGAGGGTGTGGAGGTTGATGGTGTAGGGGGATGGAGAGCAGGAGGTCTATGTCAGCTCTGAAGCCTGGCAGCTGTGACCACCTGAAACTGCTGACCCGTCACCAGGAGTCAGTGGAGAACCTCCAAGTGCTGACCTGGACATTTTCCCAAAACATTTGTAGCCTGGCCAGATGTCAGGTTTTGGGGACCTGCTTCCCTGATGTGCGAGACCAATTAGAAGGACAGCAAGGGGGAGTGCGTGGTCTCCTTCTAAGGAAGGAGCTAATTGACCCGCCGGGATGCTGTCGTTACCCTGATTTGTGTGTTCATGGTACATAATTACCAGGGCTTTGGGTTGATTAGTGCAAGGAGCTCTGTTGGTGCTTGGGAAGGTGGGTGAGCTGTCAGGTGTCTTGGCCCTTTGTCACTGGTCTTGGCTTGGTTTTCTTTGAGGCTCAGAATCAGAAAAAGAGGAAAGAAACGTTCGACTCCTGGGTGCTTGTGGCCCTTTCCCCTGCTTTTCTTTTGGGCTCTCTCTTCTTAAAGTTAAGAGTCCTTAACTGTGAGCTTTTCCTGTCAAGCCCACAAAATAGTGAGGGAGGGACCTTCAGGCCCCTTGTCTGTAATGGGCTCATCCCACACCCAGGAGCCCCAGAACTGAGGGCCTCTTGAGCTAGTCGACAGCTCCTCACAGGCTCAGGCACCTTAAAGGTCAGCATTTTCTCCTGTGGTAGAACTGGTTGCTTGCTGCTTTCTGTTTGGTTGGCTTTCTTTAAGTGCTGTCCTTTTAGCTGTTTGGGATTGAAAGGTAGGCCTTGTCTTCTGAGCCTTGGTGTGTGCATACAGCAGGCATTCACTGGTGTTGGGAGAGGGAGAGGGGTGTTCATATGTTAGGCGTGATACAGGCTGGAACCCTCATCTCCCAGTGGGAAGCAGAGCAAGGGGAGCCCCAGGGAGGCAGCCCATCTGCTTCTTTGCCCCTTGTGAAGTTTGGGTGCCTGTTCTCGTGACATTGGTGGCCACCCTGATGTGCTGATGGCTTCAAGAGGAGAAAGACAGGCCATGGCTATTTTATTCAGGTTAAGTTGGGCAGGCTGGGATGGGGCTGTCCCCTCTGCTTGTACTACACCCTGAACAGATGTGGTGGCAGGGTGGAACATGGAAGAGAAGCTTTCCAGGAGAGACGCCTCCTGTGGCCCAGACAGTTGTGCACTCTGCAGGGCGAGTTTCTGACCTGGAATTGCTTTATACTTCTTGTTTTGTTCCTGGTGCCCTAAGCTCTTTCTGGGGCTTTCCTCCACATTTCGAAGATAGGGCTCTTCTACTGTGTCTCCTTTTAAATTGAGATAATAAAATCTAAAGCCAGATGGTAAAAGGATTTAGCTCTTGGAGGCTGTGATGATTCCCAGGGGATTGTATTGGAGGTACAGTGGCATTTCAGGTGTCCAGGTTCGTTTTGCCTCAGCAGGCCTGCTGGGTCCTGCCACTTGTTGGCTCTTCCTTGTCAGCTGCAGGGTCCTAAGACTTCTCTCTGCCCCAGGAAAACACGGAGACCCTTGGAACCCAGCATGAGAAAGGGTCAGTTCATTCAGAGAAGCTGTGTGTGGGGGGTGGTGGTGGTGGTGGTTGCAGTTGACAGAAAGTTGAAGCCAGCTGAGCACAGGCTGTGCCCAGGTAGCTTCCAGATGACATGTGGCCTTTAGAGGGCCAGTGTCTTGGGCAGGTGTGTTTAGGCCTGGCTTTCCCCTTAAGCCTTGAGGCTGTGAGGGTCACCCTGGATCACAGGGCCCTGAGCCATGGTGTCTTTCCTCACAACATGCCATCACTTGCATCAGAAACTACAAGTCCTGCTCTTGCTGTCCTGCCTGTCCCAGCTTCCCATGCTGTCCTGCCTGGCCAGAGCACATGTTCCCTTGCTGTTGAACCTCCCAGACCTGGTGCCCAGGTCCCCTGCCTCCTGAGCCCTGCATTGTTCTGCCTGGGAATCAAGTTCTGGTCCTTCTGAGACATGTGGGAGGTGTAGCAGGGGTTGGAGGGTGGCTGGCCACTGTGTACACTGTGGAAAGCTGGTGCTGTGGAGCAGGCTGTCCTTCAAGAAGAGTCTGTTGTTCAGACATATCGGGGAGTAGGTTTGTACTAACAGCTATGAAATGAAATGATTATTTAAATGGCAGGCACAGGGCTGTCTGAGAGGTTGCAGGGCATTGGTGGTCTTTCTTGTTCTCTGCATTTTCCTTTGTGATGTTTCCATTGGATCTGGGTGCAGAGCTCTGAGCTGCCCCTGAAGCCCGAGTTCCCATGTACATTTTGAACACCTGCAAAATGCCTTGTTCTGCATAAGCTCTGCAGCCTGAAATGCTGCTGGTATCTTAGGAAGGAAGTCTAGGCCTTCTGTGTGTAGGCTCTTGCCAGGCAGTGGGGCCTGCTGAGGCCATGGAGCTCTTATCTGATGAGGATCCCTGAGGGATGAAAAGGAGGAGGATGAGGTGAATGAGGTACCTGACTACAGGGATGGTGGGAAACAGCATGGGCAGGTGTGGAGTGATTTGGGTGGAATAGGGTGCTGTCCACGGGTCAGGTCAGTGGCGCTGAGTCAGCATCATGCATGGCCTGAGTGAAGCTTTACTCTCATTGAGACCTTCTGCTTCCCATCATGCTGACCAGCGGGAACATTGAGATATACAGAGGCTTTGAAGGCTTTGTTGTCAGTGACCATAGTGGAGTTCTCTGTCTTATTCTTCCTAGTGCCATTGGACTCTGGTTTAAAGTACTTTGCATTCCTGAGGAGGTCAAGCCATACTGTGTTGGGTTCTTTTTATGGCCTGGATGTGTCTATGTGTAGATCACTTGCTTTAGTGAGCTTTCTCTCATTGTAACAAATACCTGAGATAATCAACCTACCAAGAGAAAAGGTTTATCTTGGTTCATAGTTTTATAGGTTCCAGTCTCCAATAATTGGCCCTGTTGTTTTGGGCCTGAGGCGAGGCAGCACATCATGGTGGGAGCCTGTGATGGAGTGAAACCACTTATGTCATTGCCTAGAAGCAAAGGAGAGGAAAAGGAAGAGACTAAGATCCTACTGTCCTCTTCAAGAGCATGCTCCCAGTGCGCTAAGGACCTCCTAATGGACCCTGCCTCTAAAGGTTCCACACCCCTGCATGTAGTGCCACACTGAGGTCCATGCCCTTAACAGAGCTCTTTCAGGGGACATTTAAGATCCAAACTATAGCACTGCCCTTCCTTGTATCTGCATTGAGTTCTTTTTTGGGCCTGGCTATATGTCTGTATAGGTAGTCATGCATTCATCTTGGCATTGTGGACTCAGGATGTGGGGGTCCTTGGGGTGGCACTCTCAAATTGCCACTTGTGATGATTTCTGGTGCATCTGTAGAGGCACAGATGTGGCATGACCCTTCCTCCCCACTTTCTGCTGGCCATGCTATGAATAGTACCTGGGGCCTGTGCATGCAAGGCAAGTGCTTGATCACTGGGCTGCACCCCATCCCTAGAGGCATGCTTTCTGAGGCACTGAGACAGAGGTACCCAGATTGAACTGAGCCTACCCTCCCTTCTGGGGCCTTTGTGGGGTAGTTCTGACAGGCTCTTTGTCATAATAACTCAGATGGCACCCAGACAGAACTGAACCAAAATTGCACTTCACCCACATGGACAAGGATGTGGTGCTGTGGACAAGTGCAAATTCCTGTTGAAGAAGAAAAGAGGGGCTAATTCAGTGGTCCCAGAAGACCTGAGAACACAGGGGTCTGTAGCAGACCTCTTGTGTTGTGTTCTATGCTGTTTCTGCCTTGACTTTTGCTGCCTGTGCTCCCTGTCCTTGCAGAGGATGCTCTAGTCTAAAGGAAGACTGTGCCTGAAAAGCCACCTAACTCACAGTCTGTGGAGGTCCGGTTCATGGTGTGTGCATTGATTACCATTTTCAGTGCCAGTGTGTGATGTGGCAGGTTCGTGGGGTAAGTCCTGTAGCCTCAGCACTGTGGGACCGGGTCTGGAAGGCACAGTTGCCTTTAGGTCTGGACCCCTTTGTTCAGGTTCTTGCCCAGCATGATGTTGGGATGTGTGCAGATGCGTGGTGGGTTAGCTTGGGTCTTCTGTTGAGAGACAGGGCTGCAGCTGAAGAGGCCATCCTGCAGGACCAGGACTCAGTAGCAGGAAGTCCTGGGAGGTCCTGCAGCCTGTGGTGTATCTAGAAGATGGATTGAGAACTTTTTTGATTATTGTGCAGATTTTGTTTTCTTTCGGGAGTAGAGTCTCCCAACTTTGGG
This sequence comes from Ictidomys tridecemlineatus, assembly GCF_052094955.1. NCBI lineage: Eukaryota > Metazoa > Chordata > Mammalia > Rodentia > Sciuridae > Ictidomys > Ictidomys tridecemlineatus. The sequence goes on along the minus strand of NW_027520960.1, from coordinate 504,584 downwards.
GATACTGTTTTGACACAGATCTCTTCTTAGGTGTTCTGTGAGGAGTCTTAGTTGAGAGGGAAGTGTGTTGGGGTACCATCAAGCTGATACCGTACAGGTGTGCTCTGGCCCAGAGGGATGCTGCAGGGAGGAATGTGGAGGGAAGACCTGTCTCTTGTCTTCAACTTGCACACACCACAGTGTATCTGTCCTTAGTCTGTGCGCACTGGCATCCTATGGTCTCTCTGTTCTCCTGGTGGCTGGGGTATTGGAGCAGTTACTCTGTTACTTGGAGTTAGAGAGGGGCAAGAGCCTGGAGGGAGCCAGAGGGTCTGACAGACAGGTGGTCATGAGAGCCTGTGACTGTCAGCCTTGCTGCGAATGTCATACAGTGGGCAAGAGGGAAATCCTCTGTGGTGGGGTGAGTCAGTGTCTGCCTCGTGGACAGTGGCTATCTTACAGCCTGGGAGAAGGCCCAGCATTTGTGGCCTGCACTCTGGACCCAGGGGGAAGTACTCATGGATGTTGAAAGTACCTTGGTTGCTCTTGGGCCTTCTGGAAAGCATATATGTGTCCTGCTATTTGGGGACAGCAGAGTGTCTGGTATTTATTTGCTCAGTAATAGGAGTGATGGGAGGCCTGTGAAGGAGCTGGGGTTGGCGAGAGCAGATACCCTGGGCAGACTTGGAGGGTTTGTTGTGGGAGTGTGCTTTGGGCCTGAGGAGAGGCCTTGACTTACCTGCCTCTGGCTTGGGTTCTGGTTTCTGGACTGTAGGAGGAAGATGGCATCTAAGCATGTGGCATGCGTCAGGTGTCTACAGAGTGATTGGTAGGTGGTGGCTGTTGTGTTTGTTGGTGACTGTCTCCTGTTGGGGTGAGAATAGCCCTGGCAGCAAGGTGCCCTGGGGACATTCCTGAACCCAGCACCTCAGAAAGTCTCTATATCTCCTTGAATGGACTTTCTTTGTGCATATGTTCAGTCTGAAGAGGAATCTCCTTCCCTGTCCTGCTATTTACCTGCATTGTTGAAAATGAGAGATGCCAAAGGTCAGGGTGGACCAGGTAGAGTGAGTGGGCCAAAGCGGGGGCTATAACTGTGACTTTGGAGGTTAAGCAGGAGGGGCTGAGACCCTGAATGGTGTCTGTGTCCATCTAGCACCTGAGTCTGTTAACCTCCTGGGGAAACTTGGCATGCTGACATCCAGCTCCTCTGGGGCTCTAGGGTGAATTTGAGGGGCAACCTCTTGCATTTATGTATGTACCTGAGACTTGGTGAACACTTCCCACTGTCTACTGCTACCAGAGGTGGAGAGGTTCCTGCAGGCACAAGGGAGCCCCAGAGTGCCTGTGGAATTACCAGGCTGGATCCTGTCTGCCTCAGGCTCTCCACTTCCCTGCCAGGTCCTCCTGTGTGGATCCTGTTCCCACACACAGGTGCTAGTATGGTGGGGGTGGGTGTCTGTGGGGACAGTGGGGTTTGCCTTCAGATTGATGGTCAGGATTGCATCGTGATGTCTCACATGATGCTTGACCTTCTTTTGTCCATAATAGAGTGTTTCTTGAGATCCAGGATGTGGCAGGCCTTGTCCTAGATGCTGGAGATGCAGCTGCAAGTCAGGGTTTGTTTCTGAGCAAATATCAGTTGGTGCCTCCCAGTAGGGGTGATGTTTGAATGCCAGGTGGGCATTACAGGCAGGGTAAGTGGCTTAAGAGACTTGTATGTTTGGGAAATGTTATGTAGTTCCAAATGGTTGTAACCACAGTGCATGTGGGGGTGTATAAGCAGCTCAGGAAGCAAGCAGGGATCCATCAGGAAGGTACTGTGGGTGGTGCAGGGAGTTCAGACAAGTGCAGGTGATGGGGATTGACAGAAAGTTCTGGCCAGGGAATCTCATACATGATGTTTGGACAGAGGCCCTTCCCTGGCTTCTCAGAGTGAGACCTTGCTGCTTGGCAAGGCCCTGTTTTGGATGTCCTAGGTTGTTTGACTCACTACAGATGCAGCAGTCCTGTGGCCATGGGAAGACAGGTAGTGCAGTCAGAGGGCTTGGTGGCAAGAGCAGTGTGTTAGTCGGTGGTGGTGAGGCCTGAAGAGTCGAGGTGGGGCTGTTCCGGGCTTTTTGTACTTCTGCATGATTCTGACGCTGACTGTCTTATTTCTTCTCCTGCTCCCTCGTGACCACAGATTCTGTTGGTAGCGCTGTGATTTTGGAAACCTCACTTATTTTCCTATTTTTTGAGCATTTGTTTGGGTTCCTGCCACTTGCCAGGCTTTGGGCAGCCCTGGGGATGTGGTCATGAGCACAGCATGGTCCCACATAGCAGGAGAAATAGCTTTTCTAAGTGCCAAGAATGAGGGGGCTCCTCTTGAGGCACATGAGTGGAGGAAACTGCAGGAGAGCTTACTTGGTTGGGGATAAACCAAGCGAGATCTGTTGTGTCTTTGCTAGGTTTGACGTTGGTGGGATTGGAGACCAGGCATTTTCTCTGGTCTGGAAGCAGGTGTTTTACAGAACACTCACGTGGTGTTCACTTGCCAGCAGATGAGCTCTGTTCCTAGTGGTGGTTGCTCTAGAGAAATGTTGTGTAGCCCATTTCTAATTAGTGTCTACTTGCTTGATGACTAGGCGGGGCCAGCTCTGATACCTCTACTTGACAGGGGAGGAACCAGAGGTTCTGAAAGGGACCAACTGGCCCAAGGTCATCCAAGTGACTCTGTTGCACCCTTGCTGGGTTGCTTGGCTGGTTTGGAGCATGGTGGGCTCTGCCCTCAGTAACCTCCATCCATCTGCTGGCTCCATGGTGCTGTGCAGCTGTCCTGTGTCTTTGTGGCTGATCAGCCCAAAGCTGGCATGTTCAGACTCCTGCTGGGGGCCGCCCATTCAGTTAGCCTGAGCAGAACTCAGCTCACTGTGGCAGGAAGCCCACCAGCTGATGGCAGCTCTCGAAGACCTGCGGGCTCAGCAGCACCTTGGCAGGGAGGGCCTGCCAGCCTACGGCAGGGCTGGCCCACCAGCCTTCACTTGGAGGTGAGGGCCTTCCGGCAGGGCCTGGGCTTGTACCTCTGTGCAGGAGGCTGCACGGTCGAGCAAGAGTCAGTACTCGGGAGAGGAAGCATTTAACTTCCGAGGCAGCAACACAATACTGTCTTGTTCGCAGAGGCGGCTGAGGTAGAAGATTAGCAATTAATTTTTTATTATGTGCACACTCCTCTTCAGTTCCATGGAATCAACAGCCCTCCCACAAGCAAGGAGGGGCAGGCTTCCACCTCGGTTAATTTTTCAGTGAGCTTCTGTATGTCTGCCTCTGAGCTGATAGGAATTGTTTACGAGTCTATGTGGAAGACATTTAGACACGCAATTCTCTGTATTCCCATTTGCCCCTTCTAGTTTTTACTTTTTTTTTGTATTGCTAGAGTTTATTGCACTTTGGTCTCAGGAGTATTTTGTCTTTTATTGGGATTGCAATTACAAAATGCAGGTATCAACCATCTTTTAGAATAGACAAGTCGTAGCATGTTTGTTTCAGAGTAGTTTCCTGTGAATCAAAGCTTCTCTCTCCCCTTTTTTTTATTGCCTTAAAAGAAAATTAGAGTTAAGAAGGGAGTCACTGGTAGCTATTGCTTGTATTTCTTACTGTTGGGGTATTTTTATTGTTTACTGCAGCTTAGCTGCAATGATGTAGATATCCCAGTAGGGGTTGCTACTAAGTCATCTGCAAATGACCAAAGCTTGCTTGATTCTTTGGGTACAAAGACTTCATGATTGAAGATGTACTTTCCCTTGTTTCATCCATTTAGTAGATTTGGTTTTCTTTTTGTATTTTTGTAACTTAACAGTTGGTAGCTGTGATGGGATGGGTTTAGGGCAGAAGCTGGCGAGTTTTTGTCTATCAGACTAGTTTTCAAGATTGTGTGGAAATAGAATCTCTACAGCTCTGCACTTGTAGTACAAATGGGACCACCAGCCGTCCTTCTTTTCCCAACTAACGACTTTTGCCTGGGAGGCGGGACTTCAGGCACTGAAACTCGGTGGCCTAGGACAAAACAGGATCATTTGTTTTCCTAGTTTGAAAGCCACAGTAGAGAGTGTGTGAATGGATGTGGCTGTAAAATTTTATGTTTTTGCTTGCTGGGGATTGAACCCATGTGTGCTTTACCATTGAACTATATTCCCAGCTCTGTTTTAAATTTTTTTTTTTTTTTTGGGTACTTGGGATTGAGTTTAGGGACAGTTGACCACTGAGCCACATCTTTGTGTTTTGTTTAGAGACAGGGTCTCACTGAGTTGCTTAGCACCTCCCTGTTGTTGAGGCTGCCTTTGAATTAGCGATGCTTCTTTCTTAGTCCCCCGAGCTGCGGAGATTATAGGCATGTGCCACTGCACCCTGCACTTTTTAAAAAAATTTTGAAACAGGTTCTCACTAAGTTGTTCAGACTTACTTTGAACCTCCTGCCTCAGCTTCCTGAGTAACTGACTTTACAGGTATGGCTGTGTGCCTAGTACTAAAACTTTATTTTCAAAACAGTGGGGACTGGAGGTATAGCTCCGTGGTAGAGTGCTTTCCTATCATGTGCAAGACCCTGGATTTGATCCCCAGTACTGCAAAATAAGGAAAACTAGAACTCAAAATAGTCCATGGGAAGGTATGGCCTGAGGGCCCGAGCCTGCTGATTTTTTTCTTTCATTCTCTTGGCTGGGGAGAATCTGCTGTCAGGGTATGTCCTTGCCTGAGAGTAGATTCAGAGGGGTCCAGTGTCGGGGGTGGGGGGGCACTAGCCCCTAGCACCTGCTCTGGCTGGAATCTTGACCTGCAGCAGAAGTCTCATGCAGGGACCTGGAGTTATCTGAACACCAGTTATTTGTCACCTTTCCATGAAGAATTCTGAAGGGCAAAACCCTTGTCCAGACTTGAGTCAGGCTCATTTCTGTCATGTCTTTTTCTGATAGCTAAGTTCTTAGGAATTGGTCTGATGACCAAATTCATTCTATTCAACAAATATTTGTTGAGAGCTTACAGTGTGATGTGGAGTTTGAGATGCAATAGAGAAGAGGAATTTGTGGTTCCTACATTGGCAGCCCATGCAGCACTGCGATGCCGGGCTCTAGGAGCTGAGAGTGGGAGGCCCTTGAGGGCTCTGGGCTTGGAGAGCCCTCTGGGAAGGAGAAGTTTCTCCTAAGAGGGGGTGGGCTCTTGGAGCTGGGGTGTGGAGTTTCTGTCTCACGCCAGTGGGTTGACAGTGGGTCTCTGGGGTGCATGTTTAGTTGTGAGCAGGGGCTGGCCGGGAGCTCCTGCTGCTGTTGGTGAGACTCTTCCCCACATGCTGGGCAGATGGTCCTGGGTCTCTTCTGGAGGGTGCAAGCCATACCATTTCCCCGTCTCTTCCTTGCAGGCCACCTAAGCTCTGTGGCTAAGGGTTGGGGAGAGGAGTTCCAGTCTTCCTGTCTCTCCTGGGTGAATGATGAGCTTCACATTTGTCTGTACAGTAAGAATTGCTTTTGTTTCCATCAAAAACATGAACCACTGTTTGCAGCGTTTCCATTTACTGACAACCCTTGCCAAATTAATTTTATTTAATTATCTCCCAGGGCTAAGCTTGAATACATTTTGTGTTAAATTCACAGTTTTTCCCTTTTCTAAACGAAATGGACTTAATATCCTTGTTAAAATCTGATTAAAACTAAAATTGAGTTTTTTGAAGTCTGATTATCCCATGAAATGGAATTTTTAAACCTAATTATGGGTGGATTTGCATATACTTTTCAGCACCATTAAAAAGAGAGTTGAAATAAATTTATTAATGACATCCTTTTCTCCTGTTTCCTTGGGGCATGACGTTAGTTGGGAGCACGAGGGAGGCTGGGAGAAAGACTGCTTTTCTCCCCACCCTTCCTTGGGAAGAATTGTTTTTAAACTTGATTCCTGGAGAATCATTTCCTGAAGAGGTTGAGCTTGTTTTCTCTCTCTTGGCTGCTCTGCCCGTTGATGGTGTCTCTGGACTCTTTCCTGCTTCCCTGTGTTGAGAGCTTTAATTAAGGAGAGAAAGGGTACCTGATCTCTAGAGCCTCTCTCCAGCCCCAGATTGGGACTATAATTAACACCCTGCCTCTACCCTCATTCTGGATCACATTTGGATTATTAAATAAAACTGAGCTCATTCCTGTGCCATTGTGTGTGATGAACATGGGATTTCCAGGGTCACAGATGGTTATTTGCTGTGTCACATTTGGAGTCATAGCGCCTGCTCTGCTTTCCTATTGCTAAGTTAGGAGCAGATGGCGCAGCTTTACCTGCCCTCAGTTTGTCCCTTGCTGTGGTTCTTTTGTCTGGAATTATGTGGAGACGGGATCTTGGTGCATGTCCTCATCCAGGTGCTCGGTGTTTCCTACAGCACCTGCCAGTGTGGCCGCCTGGACCCATGCTTTCTCCTCCTCACAATGAGTGGATGTACCATCATATTTTAATTCCTTCTTTTGCTCTTCTGATAAAGCTTCTGTGAACATTTATGTACATGTCCTTGTACACGTTTTCCTATCTTTCAGAAGTCACCTAGGAGCGGGACTCCTGGGTGATTTGGTCATTGTATTTTAACTGTGGTAGAAGTTGCCTAACCCTTTTCCAGAGTGACTGTGCTCTTCTGTCTTCCGCCAATGCCTATGAGTCCATGGTCCCCACCCTGGGCCTGTCCTCTCCCGTCTTCAGCTGTTCTGTGGGAGGGAGGTGTGTTGCACTGTGGTGTTTCTCCTGGGCCCTGTGACTGGTGGTGCCGGTCATCTGAGTGTTCTATGACATCTTGCATCTTTGGGGATATGGCTTCCAGAGGCTTTGGCTTGTGTCTGGTTGGTGGTGGTGCAGTACATTCCTGAATGGTGGCTCCTGTCTGGGGTGTAGGGAGCGCTTTCTCTTAGGCTGCAGCTTGCCTTTTCATTTGCTTAGTGTCTTTTGAAGAGTAAAAGGTTTTAATTTCATTCAGTTGGATGTATCAGCTCATTTATTTTATGGTTTCTGCTTTTTGTGTCTGTTAAACTCAAGCTTCTAGAGGCTTTCTAGGTTTAGCTTTTATGTTTGTTTTGAGTTAATTTTTGTGTGCAATGTGATGACAGTTGAGGGTCACTTTTTTCAATCCAGATGTCTATTACCTTTTTGAATTATGCTACCTGATAGAAGCTAGTGAGCCACATGTCCGTGGGTCTGTCAGCAACCTATTCTTTCTATTGGTCCTCGTGTCTGTCCTTTGCTGGGTCTTGTCATAACTGTAACTTAATAGTAATTTAAAAAATAAGCATGTTAACTTTTGGAGGAAGCCCCCCACCTTTTTTTCTTCTCTGTAAAAATGGTTTTAGTGTTGTGTGTGATGGCGTACACTTGTAATCCCAGTGGCTCAGGAGGCTGAGGCAGGAGGATTGCAGGTTCAGAGCCAGCCTCAGCAATTTAGCAAGGCCCTTAGCAAGTTTGCAAAAACCTGTCTCAAAATCTAAAGGGCTGGGGATGTGTCTCAGTGGTAAAGCCCCAGGGTTCAATCTCTAGTACCCATCCCCCTCCCCCCAAAATTGATTTTGGCCATTTTAGGGATTTTTGCATTTTCATATAAATCATCTTTTTAAAAAATTATTTATTTTAATTAGCTATGTATGACAGAATGCATTTTGATTCATTGTACATAATTGGAACACAACTTTTCATTTCTCAGGTTGTACACTATGTGTGCAGTTATACATGTACCTAGGGTAGAGATGTTGATCTCATTCCACTATCTTTTCTGCCCCCATGCCACCTCCTCTCCCCTTTGCCTAATCAAAGTTCCTCCATTTTTTCCATGCCACCCCCCATTTTGGATCAGCATTCACCTTATCAGAGAGAATATTTAACTTTTGGTTTGTTGGGATTGGCTTACTTCGCTTAGCATGATATTCTCCAACTCCATCCATTTACCCACAAATGCCATAATTTTATTCTCTTAATTTAATGCTGAATAATATTGTGTATATATTCCACATTTTCTTTATCCATTCATCTATTGAAGAGCATCTAGGTTGGTTCCACAGTTTAGCTATTGTGAATTGAGCTGCTATAAACATTGATCTGGTTGCGTTACTATAGTATGCTGATTTTAAGTCCTTTAAGTGTAGACCGAGGAATGGGATAGCTGGGTCAAATGGTGGTTTCATTCCAAGTTTTCTAAGGAATATCCATACTGCTTTCCAGAGTTGCACCAATCTGCAGTCCCACCAACCAAGTTGAGGGTACCTTTTCCCCTACATCCTTGCCAACACTTATTATTGTTTGTATTCTTTTTATTTTATTTTTTTTTTTTGGTTGTTTTTTGTATTCTTAATGACTATCATTCTGACTGGCATGAGATGAAATCTTAGAGTAGTTTTGATTTGCTTTTCTCTAATTACTAGAGATGTTGAACATTTTTTCATATATTTATTGATTGAATGTATATCTTCTTTTGAGAAGTGTCTGTTCAGCTCCTAAGCCCATTTATTTTTTTAAATTTATTTTTATTTATTTTTTATTGGTTATTCAAAACATTACAAAGATTGCAGAATCACATTGGTTACACATCCACATTTTTACATAATGCCATAATAGTAACTGTTGTATTCTGCTACCTTTCCTATCCTCTGCTATCCCCCCTCCCCTCCCGTCCCATCTTCTCTCTCTACCCCATCTACTATAATTCATTTCTCTCCTTGTTTATTTTCCCATTACCCTCACAACCTCTTATATGTAATTTTGTATAACAATGAGGATCTCCTTCCATTTCCATGCAATTTCCCTTTTCTCTCCCTTTCCCTCCTACCTCATGACTCTATTTAATGTTAATCAGGTTTTTCTCCTGCTCTCCCTCCCTGCTCTGTTCTTGGTTGCTCTCATTATATCAAAGAAGACATTTGGCATTTGTTTTTTAGGGATTGGCTAGCTTCACTTAGCATAATCTGCTCTAAAGCCATCCATTTCCCTGCGAATTCCATGATTTTATAATTTTTTAGTGCTGTGTAGTACTCCATTGTGTATAAATGCCACATTTTTTTAATCCATTCATCTATTGAAGGGCATTGGGGTTGGTTCCACAGTCTAGCTATTGTGAATTGTGCTGCCTAAGCCCATTTATTGATTGGGTTGTTTGTTTGGTGTTAAGTTTTTTGAGTTCTTTATATATTCTGGAGATTAGTGCTCTATCTTTTTTTTTTTACCATTTTAACCATTTTTTAAAATTTATATATGACATTGGAATACATTACACATCTAGAGCCCAATTTTTCATATCTCTGGTTGTATACAAAGTATATTCACACCAAGTCATGTCTTCATATGTGTACTTTGTATAATAATGATCATCACATTCCACCATCATTTCTAACCCCATGCCCCCTCCCTTCCCCTCCAGCCCCTCTGCCCTATTTAGAGTTTGTTTATTTCTCCCATGCTCCCTTTCCCTATCCCACTATGAATCAGCCTCCTTATGTTAAAGAAAATATTCGGCATTTGGTTTTGGCGAGGATGTGGGGAAAAAGGTACACTCATGCACTGCTGGTGGGATTGCAAATTGGTGCAGCCAATATGGAAAACAGTATAAAGATTTCTTGGAAAATTGGGAATGGAACCACCATTTGACCCAGCTATCCCTCTCCTCGGACTATACCAAAGGACTTAAAAACAGCATACTACAGGGACACAGCTACATCAATGTTTATAGCAGCACAATTCACAATAACTAAACTGTGGAGCCAATCTAGATGCCCTTCAATAGATGAGTGGATAAAAAAAATGTGGCATATATATACAATGGAATATTACTCAGCAATAAAAGAATAAAATAATGGTATTTGCAGGTAAATGGATGGAGTTAGAGAAGATTAATGCTCCATCTGATGTGCGTGTGGTAAAAATTTGCTCCCAAAATGTAGACTCTCTCTTCACCTCATTGATTATTTCTTTTGCTGAGAAGAAGCTTTTCAGTTTGAGTCCATCCCATTTATTATTTCTTGATTTTATTTCTTGTACTTTAGGAGTCTTGTTAAGAAATTCGGGGCCTAATCTAACATGATGAAGATTTAGGCTTACTTTTTCCTCTATTAGGTGCAGGGTCTCTGGTCTTAATTCCCAGATCCTTGATCCACTTTGAGTTGAATTTTCTGCATGGTGAGAGATAGGGGTTTAGTTTCATTTTGCTGCATATGGATTTCTAGTTCTCCCAGCACCATTTGTTGAAGAGGCTGTATTTTCTCCTATGTATGTTTTTGGCAACTTTGTCTAGTATGAGATAACTGTATTTATGTGGGTTTGTATCTGTGTCTTTTGTTCTGCACCATTGGTATACATATCTATTTTGGTGTCAATACCATGCTGTTTTTGCTACTATAGCTTTGTAGTATAGTTTAAGGCCTAGAATTGTGATGCCTCCTGCTTCACTCTTCTTGCTAAGTATTGCTTTGGCTATTCTGGATCTTATTTTTCCAAATGAATCTCATGATTGCTTTTTCTATTTTTTAAAGAATGACATTGGGATTTTAATTGGAATCATATTGAATCTGTATAGTGCTTTGGGTAGTGTGGCCATTTTGACAATATTAATTTTGCTTATTCAAAAGCATGGGAGATCTTTACATCTTCTAAAATCTTCTTCAGTTTCTTTAGTGTTATGTAGTTTTCATTGTAGAGGTCTTTCACCTCTTTTGTTAAGTTGATTTCCAAGAATTTTTTTTTTGAGGCTATTGTGAATGGGGTAGATTTCCTAATTTCTCTTTCTGAGAATTCATCACTGATGTATAGAAATACCTTTGATTTATGGGTATTGATTTCATATCCTGCTACTTTGCTGAATTAATTTATAAATCAGTTTTTAATATTTTTTTCTGCATGTTTTTTTCTTGCCCTGTGTACTCACCAAGACCTCAGTAGAAGGTCTGGGGTATAACTCAGTAGACAGCAACACTTTGCACACACAAGGCCCTGGGTTTGATCTCCAGCTCCACAGGAAAAAAGGCCTCCAGTGCAGTTTTAACCAGAAGTGGTGAGAATGGTGCTTTTTGTTTTGTCAGGGAAATGCTTAGTTTTTTTTTTTTTTTTTTTTTTTTAAATCAAGTATGATGTTAGTTGCAGAGTTCTGATAGATGTTCTTTTTCAGATTGAAGATGATGCCTTCCTCATTTTTTTTTTACTATGGTAAAATTTACATATAACAAAATATACTGTTTTAACCATTTTTACGTTTAGTGGCATTAAGAACATTCACATTGGGCTGGGGATGTGGCTCAAGCGGTAGCGCGCTCGCCTGGCATGCATGCGGCCCGGGTTCGATTCTCAGCACCACATACAAACAAAGATGTTGTGTCTGCCGATAACTAAAAAATAAAAATATTAAAAAAAAATGTTTTAAAAAAAAAAGAACATTCACATTGTTGTGCTACCATCACTATCATCTATCGTCAGAATTCTTTTCATCTTACAAAATGGAAATTCTAAACACATTAGACTTATTTCCCAGCTCTGTGCCAACTCCTGTTCTATTGTGTGTCACTATGATTTTGATGGCTCTGGTGACCTCACAGAAGTGGAATTATAGTATTTGTCCTTTGTGTCTGGCTTATTTCATTTAGCAGCACACCCTCAAGGTTCATATACATTGTAACATGTGTCAGAATTTCTTTCCTTTTAAAGGCTGAATAACTTATTGTATGGACATACCACATTTATCTGACTATTATCTGTCCATGGGCACTTGGGTTGCTTCCATATTTTAGCTGTTAGGAATAATAATCTGACATGGGTTTGCAAATACCTCTTCAAGATCCTACGTTGAATTTTGGGTGCATGCCCAAAAGTGGAATTGAGAGATGATATAGTAATTCTACTTTTATTTATCTTAGGAACCACAATTATATTTGCTACAGTGTTCAGCTGTGATATAAGGCTTCAGAAATACTCCCACCCAGGCCCAAGTGCCCTTGAACCATGTGGCAGGAAGACTTGGGCCAGCAGTGTATCTGTACTTAGATGGTAGTAGAAGTCTCCTGTGAGTGGAGTGGAGGACACCTTGCCATGTTTGGGAATGAAGTCCCAGTCCCACCTGTGTCCTGGGATTAAAGGTGGCATCTGCTTTAAAGAAACCAGTTTCAGGAATCTTGAAGTATAGGACTGAGAATATATTTGGTGGTAGAGTCTGTGCTTAGTATGCTCAAGGCACTGGGTTTTGTCCTTAGTGTCATAAAACAAACCTAAACAAAAACAGCACAGAAATCTTGAAGCATGTGGATAACTTCAGCCGATGCTCTTGTGTTGCCAGAGGCAGCTCTCCTGTTTTAGCATGATATTCAGTACCGCCTTTAAACAGATACAAATGAGGTTGTTTCAATTTCCTTGTAAATTTTTATTTGTATTTATATTTATTTAATTTTGAAACAGGGTCTCACTGTATTGCCCTGCCTGGCCCTGAAGTTCTGGGCTGTGTTCCTCCCTCCTCACCCTCTCGAGTGCTGGGACTACAGGTGTGCCACTGTGCCTGGCTTCCTCTTTAAATTTTTGAATTGAGATGATAATTCCAAGCAGTGAAAAAGAAAAATCCTGTGATCCTAAGTTTACAATTCGACAAGTGTTGAAAACATGCCACCTGGAAGCCACATCCTCAGGCAGTGTGCAGAGCATTCCCTTACTCCTTCCTGTTCCTTCCGGGCAGTTCCTGTTTCCAGGTGATGTGGCCATCCTGATTTCTGTACCTTGGATTAGTTTTGTCTGTCAAGATGGCACTCTGTTCATCCTGTAATTGCTGCCTTCTTTTGCCTGGGGCTGGGCCTAGGCCAAGGCCTGGGGATGGGGTGGGGCCGCTGCTCCCAGTGTGGGGTTTCAGAGATGTCCAAGTCAGTACCTGGCATCTCTCTTGCATCAGCCTCCTCCTGGCTGTGCTCTTGTTCCATATAAGACTTTTGAAATTCAGCCCCATTTTGGGGTGTATGGGTGGTTCATTCTTCTTTGTTGTTGAATAGCCATCTATTGTATGAATACGCTTATCTTTCTTAGCCCTCAGTCCATTTTTGCATTGTTTCTGTTTGTTGGCTGTTGTGAATCTGGCTGCTGTTCATTTGCATCCAGATATGTACACGGTGTCTTCATTTCTCCTGAGTCAGCAGATAGGAGTAAAGTTGCCAGACAATTTAGTAATAAGCTTGGGTCCAACTCTATAAGCAGCTGCCAAACTGTTTTCATTGAAGCTGTGTGATTTTATGCTTTTCCTGTAGTGTATGAGATCCAATGACAGTGTTTTTCATCAGTATTTGGTGTGGTTGTTTAGTTTTTAATTTAATTATTCCCGTGGTTTGAAATGCTAGCTATTTTGAATTTTAATTCACGCTTCCCTGATGATTGGTTCCTTAGTGACTGTGTTGAGCTCCTTTTCCTGTGCTTATTGACTTTGCATATGTTCTGTGGAAAATACCTGTGTCTTTATAAAGTTATTATTATTATTTTTTCCTGGTCCTGGGGATGGAACCCAAGACTTTGTCCATGCTAGGTAGGCATTCTACCACTGAGCTATATCCCCAGTCTTTTTTAAAAATTATATTTTGAGTGTGCATGTACGAATATGATGTAATGAAGCCCACTATTAAGTATAATTATAATGTACCAATAAAAATTTAAAAAGTAAAATTATATTTAGAGATAGGGTCTTGCTACGTTGCTCAGGCTGGCCTTTAACTTGTGACCCTTTTTCTCAGCTTCCCAAGTAGATGGCATCATAGGTGTGCACTACCATGCCCGAGTTGATTTATTTTTGTTATTGATTCCTTTGTGGTCTTTATCTGGGTACAAGTCCTTTACGAAGTATTTGTCTTGGCAACACTCTCACTTGAGTGGTTTGCCTTTTCATTTTCTTAATTTTTAATTCTTGTTGAAATATAATATATAATCTGTAGAATGGACACTAAAGGTATGTGGTTTAGTAGTCTCTAGTGTGTTTATAAGGCTGTACAACTGTAACTGCAGTCTGATTCTATGATATCACTTTCATGATACCCAAAGTTACCTCATCCCTGGGCAGCTGCTGACCTGTTTTTGTCTGCACGCACTTGCCTGTGGTGGGTATTTTATAGGAGTGCAGTCATATAACATGTGGCCTTTGTGCATGGCTCCTTTCACTCAGCGTGGTGTTTCCAGGTTCTTCCACATTGTGGTGTGGGTCAGGCCTTCGTTTCTTGTCCTGGCTGAATGATAGCCATGTTGTGGATAAACCATATTTGGTTCATCCATTCATAAGCTATGGATGTCTGGTTGCTTTGTTTTTTGGCTGTTTTGACCAATGCTGCTGTGAACATTCATGTACAAGTCTTGTAGGAACATATATTTTCAGTTCTCTTGAGTATATCCCTAGGAGTGAAATCGCTGGGCCATCATGTGGAAACTGCGTATTTAACTGCCAAACTCTTTTCCACAGTGGCTGCACCATTTTACATTCCTTCCTGCAGTACATGACAGTTCCAGTTTCTCCTCATCAACATTTGTTTTTATCTGCTTTTTGATTACAGTTATCTGAATGGACATGAGTGGTACCTCACTGTGGTTGTAGTTTGTATTTTTACAGCCTAACTGAGTGGATATTTCAGTGGCTACATTTGACAGAGATGCCACCATTACAGAGTTAGTTTAAAAAAATAAACTAGCAGCCACAGCCACAAACCCCAGGGAAGGTACAGAGTTGATCTCCAGAGTTGCCACAAAAATTTCAGGACATCCAAAGAACCAAGAAAGTATAATTTGTATATAGAGAGGGGAAAACAGTGAGTAGAAATATAATATCAATGAAAAGAAAGTATAAAAAGAAACCAAGTACAAATTCTGTAGTTAAAATATATACAACCTGACATGAAAATTCCATAGACAAACTTAAAAGCAGATACAAGCCTCAGAGAGAAAGGAATTAGCAAATTAGAAGGTAGATGAGTTGAGATTATCCAGTATGAGGAACATAAAGAAAAAAATGAAGACTAGAGAAAAGATACCTTTGCTAGTTTGGTTCAGCACAGGATTGGAGGTGCTGTCCAAGGCCTTTGTGCAAAGTAAGACACTGGAAGACAGCTGGACTGGAAAGGAAGAAGGAAACTCCATTTGTAGATGACCTGAATTTACACACACACACACACACACACACACACACACACACACACACACGTTTTAACTAATAATTTGAGTAGAGTTGTAGGGTATAAGATTCTTTTTTCTTCTGTGGTACTAGGGATTGATTGAACCCAGAGGCATTTTACCACTGAGCCATATCCCCAGTCCTTTTAATTTTTTATTCTGAGACAGGGTATCACCAAATTGCTTAAGACCTTGCAAAATTGATAAGGCTGATCTTGAATTTGCAATCCTCCCGCCTCAGTCTCCCAGGTTGCTGGGATTACAAGTATGTGCTCCTGCACCCAGCATACAAGATTTGTATTTTAAAATCAGTTGTATTTCTGTTCACTAGCAATGAACAGTCCACTAACAGTTGTTATCCTTGGAGATTTCTAAATTGCCTTTTTTGTTTTCTCTTTGGGTCCTGGGAATTGAACCCAGGGCCTCACAAATGCTAGGTAAGTGCTCTGCCACAGAGTTATATCCCCAACCCTTGTTCTTATTTTATTTTCTTGTTTTTTGGGAGAGGTACTGGGGATTGAACTCAGGGGCATTTGACCACTGAGCCACATCCCCAGCCCTATATTGTATTTTATTTAGAGACAGGGTCTCACTGAGTTGTTTAGTGCCCTATTTGGTATTTTATTTAGAGATACGATCTCACTGAGTTGCTTAGTGCCCCACTGTTGCTGAGGCTGGCTTTGAACTCACAATCCTCCTGGCTCAACCTCCCAAATCTCGGGGATAATGGGTGTGCACCACCACACTCAGCTTTATTTTATTTTGAAACAAGCTATCAACTGAATTTCCTGGGCTGACCTCAAACTTGTAATTCTCCTGCCTCAGCCTCTGGAAGTTTAGTATTACAGGTGTATAACTGCCCAGTCTCTTAATTCCCTTTTGATTTTTGTTTCAGAAGCCATAGAGATTTCCTCAGTAATTGTGTTGTTCATATTACATAGTCATATCAGGTATTTCACATTTGAAAATTATTATTACAAAGTTAACCAGACAGTAAGTATCTATTTAATCTATGGATAGTTTTTATTTGACTCTGATGATTGACTGAAAGCTCATTGTAAATGATAGACTAAGGTCTATCACATTATAGATGTGTTTCAAAATGAATATTAGATTTCCTGAAATGACCGTCTTTGAGGCTCTGGTGCACCTTGGGCCATTGAAGCTCTGCCTCAACCTGCACCTCCTGCTGGCTCAGAGACTGTGGGTGAGCAAGAGCCATTACAGGCCCTCCTGAGCATGTGCACAGCCTCAGTGTGTGTCTTTGGCCCCTAGGATTCCGGGAGCATACTGGAGCTTTTGCCATCTCCTGTGCACATCTCATTTCCCAACTTTTTCTTTTAAGCTTTTGTTGGTTTTTTTTTGTTTGTTTGTTTGTTTTTGGTACTGGGCAGTTATACACCTGTAACACTGAGCCACATCCCAGCCCTGTTTTTTTTTTTTTAATTTATTTTTTAGTTATAGGTGAACACAATATCTTTATTTTATATTTATGTGGTGCTGAGGATTGAACCCAGTGCCTCATGCATGTTAAGCGAGCGCTCTACCACTGAGCCACAACCCTAGCCCTGCCAGCCCTGTTTTGTATTTTATTTAGAGACAGGATCTTACTGAGTTGCTAAGTGCCTTGCCATTGCTGAGGCTGGCTTTGAACTTGCCATCCTCCCATCTCAGTCTCCTGAGTTGCTGGGATTACAGGCGTGTGCCACCACACCTGGCTTTATGTACTTTTTGTTTGCAACTGCTGTTGTTCATCACCTGCCGCCTCTCTCCCTTGTCTTGTCCCCTCTGTCCTCTGAGCTGGTAGCCCTACATTGAGTCCAGTGAGAGAAAATGAAGATGAGCTGTCAGTGGGGTCTCTCACAGGTTAGGGGCTGCTCTCCTTTGGGAATGATGTTCTGAGTGATGCCAATCCTGAGCCCTTGTCCTGGAAATGAGGGCTGTGGTTTTTCTAGGCTGCCTTGGGGATCTGGACTGGGTGCTGGGACTGGACTGAACTAGGATACCACGAAGCTGTGTTCTCAAAAAAAAAAAAAAAAAAAAAAGAAGCTGTGTTCTCAGGCTTCAGCTGACTTTTTTGACTTTTTTGGTATTCCTTGAATTGCTGTAAGCCTTTGGTTAGTTTGCAGTTTTAAAAGGTTGGTTCTGTCAGTTTTAGTCATTTAAATTTTTTTAAAAATTTATTCTATGGAGGGGTGAATGATCATAATAAGCTCCTACTGTGAAATTTTTTTAAGGTCTTTAAAAACATTTATTTATTTATTTATTTATTTATTAGTTGTAGTCAGACATAATACCTTTGTTTTATTTATTTATTTTTATGTGGTGCTGGGGATCAAACCTAGTGCCTCACATGTGCTAGGCGAGTGCTCTACCCCTGGGCCACCACCGCAGCTCTTAATTTATTTTTGAGATGGGGTCTTGCTGAGCTGCAGAGGTTTTCACTAAGTTGCTGAGTCTGGCTTTGAATTTGTGATCCTCCTGCCTCAGCTTCCTGTAACTGGGATTATAGGTGTGTGTCACTGCGCCTGGCAGTGGTTGGTGTTTTTTTTTTTCTTTCTTTTTTTTAAAAATTTTTATTATTGGTTGTTCAAAACATTACATAGTTCTTGACATATCATATTTCATACATTTGATTCAAGTAGATTATGAACTCCTGTTTTTACCCCTTATACAGATTGTAGAATCACATCGGTTACACATCCACTGTTTTACATATTGCCATACTAGTGTCTGATGTGTTCTGTTGCCTTTCCTATTCTCTACTATCCCCCCTCCCCTCCCCTCCCTTCCCATCTTCTCTCTCTCTACCCCATCTACTGTAATTCATTTCTCCCCCTTGTTTTTTTTTCCCTTTCCCCTCACTTCCTCTTATATGTAATTTTGTATGACAATGAGGGTCTCCTTCCATTTCCATGCAATTTCCCTTCGCTCTCCCTTTCCCTCCCACCTCTCGTCCCTGTTTAATATTAATCTTTTCCTCCTGCTCTTCCTCCCTGCTCTGTTCTTAGTTGTTCTCCTTATATCAAAGAAGACATTTGGCGTTTGTTTTTTAGGGATTGGCTAGCTTCACTTAGCATAATCTGCTCTAATGCCATCCATTTCCCTGCGTGGTTGGTGTTATTTGAGAAGTAAAAATATTTGATTTTGATAAAATCCAGTTTATTGTTGTTATTATTTTGTGATAGTGATTTCTGTGCTTTAGGGACTTAACTTTTCATGATTGCAAAGTTAATTTCTTATGTTTTCTTCTCAAAGCTTTACTTTTTCATCTTTTATACACAGTTTATGATCCATCTTATTTATGGCCCAAGGCTAGGGTAAGGCTCATTTCTTCTCTCCACTTTTATCAATTTTTGGCATTAGTTTTGAGAAGTTACTCCTTTTGAATAGCAGTGAGTATTTTTGTCACTATTGTCAGGTAAACCTGCTGTATGCGCTGGTCCCTTTCTGAAGCCTGTCTCATTGCAACAGTGTGTGTTTGTCTTTAGACCCCTCTGTTTCTGTCGAGGTTGCTGGAGCTTTAGCTGTTTTGAAAGCTGCTGGTGTAAGACTCCTAATTTTTTTCCCCCTTTAAGATTGTTCAACTGTTAGATTCCTTTGCTTTTCTGTGTACATTTAGAAATAGGTCATTGATAGCTACAAAACATTGTTGCAGTTTTTATTAAATTCTTAGGCCAGTTTGGAGAGAATTGACATTGTAATCTTGATCCTTCCAATTTGTGGTTATGGTATACCTCTCTATTTGTTTCACTTTTCTCAGAAATCTTTTGTAATTTAAAATATAATGGTCTTACAATGATCTTGTGGGTTCTGCTTATCTGTTTATTTATAAGGTGTCAAATATTTTACTTATTAATTAATGAGGAAGCTAGTATGGTCTTAGGAGTGGTCCAAAGAGAATTATAGGTACTGCTTATTTATCATCAGATAGGGCGTGATGAAGCTAATTTATGAATATTTGCCAAACTGGGGTCACCGGTCCAATATCCTCAGGCCTATAATCATTTGCATTGTGCAATATAGAATTTACCAAATTGTAAAATAGCTTTTAAAGGTGATGAAAGTTAGAAATAACCATGTGCAAGTTAGACAAGAGACCAACTCATCTTTTTCCCTCCATATGAGTTTTTCACTTTGCCTGCTTCTGTGTGGTTATAAGTCTTGGGAAAGATTATTCTAGGTCACAAAAGAAGGCTGGTAGATAGGAAATGTAAGTCTAAATCTCAGTAGATCTGACCTTAGTATTTATGTAGGTATACTAAAAATATTAATATAGCATATAGGCCTTTTATTTGGTTTTGAAAAATCCTAGGTCTGTGCAGTTGGTCAGTTGCCAAATTGACCTGTGGAAAGCTTTATAGGAATCTTGGCTTGGATTGTTAAAAGCCACTGTTTGGGCTCTCAAGGCTAGGGACCTTACCTCAGTTCAGCTGCCATTTCTGTACATTTGAGTGAATTACCCTGTTGGTTGTCTCCCAAATATCTGAAGGTTTCTGGTCTTCCAGAATGTGCCCTTACCTCCTGTGAGGCTGGAACCCTGGAAGAAGGCACTGGGGCAGTTTTTCCTGGGGGGTAGTGGTGTCAAGGCTGTCTCAATGCAGCCATCTTGGACCCTCAGAAGCAGCCTGCTGTGCTTCCTTGAGCAAGTGTTGTTCTCAGTGGCACTCAAGGGAAGGCAGTGGTTCTTGTTCAAGCTGTCCAAATAGTCATGCTGCCACGGAAAGTGGGGGGCAGTGGGGGGACTTGGAAGGGCTCCTAAATTCTGGACTGTAAGTAAGGGTCAGATACCACTTAGAATGTCTCCCTTTATTTTTATCAAAGCTGAATTCACTAATTCGTTGTAGGTTAAAAAGCTTTAGAAGAAAGCATAATTGCTCCCTTATGTATCCAGAAAATAGAACATAAAACCAACATCCACAAATGACCTCAATAAAATTTCCCTCTTTAGTTCATTCAGTTCTGTATAATTAATTCTTACTCGGTTACATCTTGGGTTAACAGTTTCCTAAAACCGTGTGCTTCTGGACTAAAAAGAGCTCAGAAGTCTTATCTCAGTTTGCTGATGTGTCTGGAAATAGTCTAGTGTTGCTTCTGCAGCCTGTGCCCTGTGTCACTTGTCCGAGGCCTGTGGTATCCCTTGCCTGAATGAGCCTCTGCATGTGCCCTTCTCTGTTGAGCATGGGAGCCCTGGTCTGCTGTTAACACCGAACTTCCAGGCAAGTGTTGTTAGAGCGAAGCAGAAGATGTCCAGAGATGATAGACTTACTGCCAATGGTAATTTATTACCGATAGTTTTCAAATGTGAAATGTCTGATATGGTTTTATAATAATAATAATATGAGTGACGAGGAAATTGAGTTGTTTCTGTGGCATCCAAAACAAAGATAAAAAAAGGCAATTAAAAAATTAGACATAATATCACTAAGGATACTGATTAAGCCTGTTTCAAAGAAGTTCATGGTTGTTAATGTCTGATTCATCGAAATGGATGAACATAATTTTTGTAGTGAAAACAGTCTTGAGGTACAACAAACACAGAATACTGAGACAAAAATTCCAGGAACATGTGAAAGGCTATCAAACGAGGAGATTCAGCAAGCTGGGGGAGTCCCCAGCTCCCCTACCCCACTTTTTTTCATGGAACATCAGAGCCTCATCTGAAAGGCTGCCCTCCTTGACCCCCAGCCTATATGATGCTAGATTCTGATTAAAGGAAGATAATAGCTTAAATTGCACCTTTACCTTTGAGCTTGTGGTCTTTGACATGGAAAAACTTAACTGGATTATTTCCTGAGAATTTTGCTTAGTGCTTTCCCTGAGATTCAAATGGATCCCCGGATGTGAAGGTAATCACGGACCTCTGGGACTCCCAGCTGAAGTGCTATTCTGGAATATGCACTGATAACATTTTGCCTGTGCCAGTCCAGCCTTGAGAAGGCTGATGTCTCTTCTGATCTTATGACTCTTGTAACACCACTCACTTAGCAATCGTTTTTCTCATATCTTCTTATGAAGAGATCTTTCATACCTTTCAGTAAATTTAACCCTAAGTATTTTGCATTGCCAATGCTATTTTGAATAGAAGTTTATAAATGTTGCTTTAGGATATTAACTGCTAATAGATGAGAAACGATTTTTTAAAAATAATTTCTATGAAAGCAATAGTGATGTTTGCAGATATAGACAATTTTGCATCTTTTTGATCTTTATGCCTTTTGTTTTCTTTCTTTCTTTTTTTTCCCCCTTCTTCATGGTGCTGGGGATTAAACCCAGGGCCTCATGCATGCTGGACTGGTGATCTACCACTGAGCTGTATCCCCAGCCCTGTTTCCCTGTTCTTAATGTAACCCACTGTTCAGGACATACCAGCATTAGGCTGAGTGGTAGTGGTTCTTGGTGGTGAACTTGGTGGGTGCGTTCCCTGCTTCACTGTTGTATGTTTTATGGATCCTTTTTTTTTTTAAATATAGAAAATTTTAAAAAGACAATAGATATTTTTAAAGTTAAGAAAATAAGAATGACAGAATGACCTGTCTGGGCTGGGGTTGTGGCACACTGGTAGACCACTTGCCTTGCATGTGTGAGGCACTGGGTTTGATCCTCAGCACCACATAAAAACAAATAAAACAAAATAAAGGTATTGTGCCCATCTACAACCCCCCCCCAAAAAAAAGAATGATCTGCCATTCCAACATATAGGAAATCTTCCATAACAACTTAAAATACAATAGTGTGCTGTCAGATTTTTTTTCCCCCCTAGGACCAATTAAAAAAAAACATTATAGGAAGGTATAATATAGAAGTAGATATTTCTTAATCTAACTTTCAGGTCTGCTGGACAGAAGTAACCTGCTTTAATGGTTCCTTTGCCTTCCTGACTTCATGTTTAACTGAGATTTTAATGTGTACATCTGGATTGCCAGATGTAATGGCCATCCACTTTTCTGTCCGGATACTGGCCATTGTGTCTTCTCTTTATTGTAATAATTATCTCTAGACATTGTCAGCTTTACTAGATTTTTTTCAAACAACTGAATTTTGACTTTGTGAATGCTCTCCATTATATTTTTTAAATTTCCTTTGGTTTTAACCTGTGTTTCCTCTGCTTGGGTTATTTTGTATACTTTTTAGGTAATTGTGGGATTCATTGAGAACTGGAAGGACCAGAGCCTTGGAAGAAGGAATGATCTAGCCCCTGTTTCATGAATTCCTCAGCTTTGTCAGGTTCAGGTTCAGGTTCAGTGTGGGCCCTTCCTTGGGTGGTCTTCACATAAGCCTAAGGAATAGGCTTACTGGTGTTAGAAATACCAAGGTGCTGCAAGAAGTTTAACATGTGCTCGGGGGTGGTTAAGGCGACTTTACTTCTGCCAGAAGGGCATGCCACTGAAGCTGGCTAGCAAGTACACTTGGATAGGCAGTCTGCCTGCTTGTATCTTTGATGCAGTGTTCCCCCTTGCCCTATCAGGAGGAGCTCGAGGTTACAATCTCTGTACTTGACTAATTTTAAAATTAGGGTGGGCAAAGGAAAGGGCTGTAGATAAAAATGGCTACAGTTGGATATTTACATCCTAGTTATGGCTAAATACTATGTTCTGAAAATGGATTATTGAACTTTCTCATACTGGTACAATGTGAAATTGTGCTGTCAGATTTTTTTTTCCCCTAGGACCAATTTGGGGGGCAGAGAAGGGTATGGGAGAAACTAAGGTAAACATGGTGGATTGGATATACACATCTGTTTCTCATCTTCCTGAAACCTAATCCACAACAGTAAAGAGAGTTTGTTGTAAAAGGCAAAAGCTCAGTTGGGCATGGTAGCACATGCCTGTAATCCCAGTGACTTGGGAGGCTGAGGCAGGAGAATACAAGTTCAAGGCCAGCCTGAGAAACAGTGAGATACTATCTCAATATAAAGACAAAAGGACTAGGAATGTAACTCAGCACCCCTGAGTTCAATCCCCTGTACCCCAAAACAAATAAGAGCAAAATCTCATGTGAATAGGGAAAAAGAAAAGAAAGCAACAGTGTCTGTCCTTTGGAAGGTAGAATATGTATTAGAAGAGTTGGCAATGGACTTGAGAAAACCAAGTGCTAATTTGGGGGAGGTGAGAGCCAACTTGATTTATGCCGCTGAGTTTTCCCACAGCTCAGGAGCTGCAGCATCCCATCCCTCCAGACCACAACGATGAATAAGAATGATTTGTGACAGACTTGGTCAGCTGAAAGGTGGGCAGCGCCCCAGGGCTCTCACCAGCTCAGTGCCCTGGCCAGGCTACTCTGCCCAGCCCAATGAAGACTGGAAGGTCCTGGGCAGAGGGTGATGCTGCTGTCCCTGTGACAGTGCTCTTGAGGGTGGCCTGCTTCCTGGAGGTTGGGGGAGGAGGCGAACTGCATGTGACTGATGCTGAGGTACCAGCCCTTGTCCTGCTTGGTCCAGAGCCTTGGGAGATAGATTCTTGTCCACTGAGAAAGAGATTAGACAACGTGGCCATGTCAAGAAGGAGTATGCAGTGGTGCTGAGACCTCTCAGCTCTCATGTGGGGAACTCTGCTGGATCCGTGCCTGGAGAGGTGCGCCCAGGTAAAGGAACTTAGAGGAAATGGAAATTACGCAAGGACAAAGCTTGAAGGAAAAAACCTTTTGTAAATATCCCCCGAGAAATAAAAGAAGGTATTTTAACAGGCAAAGAATTCTCTGAAAGAAGAACATTAGGTGAACCAGGAGAGCCCTGGGAAATCAACACTGAACAGATGTGGGAAGAAAATCAACGTACGTGTTGGGAAGCTGAGGAAATTTCCCAGAAAGAAAAGCAAAAGGATGAAGTGAGAAAAACAGAAGGTGAGGGTCGATCCAGATGGACCACGTTCAGATAGTACAGCAGAGAAATGGGAAGCACTTGACCTTGGAACAGTTCCAATATTCCCCAATATTCCCTAGAACTCAGGGCTGAAGACTGAAGGGGCCTGTCAGTGGATGAGAGTCGGCAATGCAGGCCATCACCAAGACACGTGTTGTGAGGCTGTGACTGCTGGGCAAAGCCCCTCTGCTGAGTTCTCAGAGGATGAGAGTAGAACACAGATTTATCTGGAGTCAGCATGGGCTTCACCCTGTCAGCAGCATCTGAGTCTAGTAGAGACTAGAGCAATGTCTTTAGGAGCTTGTAGGAAAAGAATTTTCATCTTTTTTTTTTTTTTAAGCAATGTGGTTTTGCTAAGTTGCCCAGGTTGTCCTTGAACTTGAGACCCTTTTGTCTGGGCCTCTCCAGTGCTGGGACTATGGACGCATGCCACAGTGCCTGGCACTCAACCTAGATTAACAGTCAGTGGGAGAGCAGATTTATAAAGTCTCAAAAAAGTATCTCCCTCATATCCTTTTCCAGAAAGCTCCTATTGGAAGAGTGAGTAGCTGGTGAAGAGGAAGGGCTTGCGTGCAGAGGACAGGACCTTCCTAACCATGGGAGTAAGAACCTGAGATGCTGCCCATGCCCCTGGCAGAGAGTCTTCAGTCCTCCTTGGGGCAGCTTGAGGCTGAAACCGATAGACAACCTGGCATCTCTGACATCTTGGGAGCAGATTTGATAGTTCACAGAGCTCAGGGGGGCATTGGTAGTAACTACACAGACCAGCACATGAAAAACCTTCATTAGTTTTGGAGAAGACACAAAGTAGTGCAGGAAGTGGAAATAATCACACTTTGCTACATGGCCTCTGTGCGAGTGGATTGATTCTAGAACCAGACAAAAAATCTCCAGTCTTGGGGTTTAGCTGTGTCATTGACAACAGTGATTGGGGGGGGGTGTTCCCATGGTTTGAGGACAGTGGTGAGGAGCAAGAGCTAAGTCCTGTTCATCCTGGGAAGTTGGAGGTGATGCTTCAAGAAAGCTGCAGTGCAGTCTGAGAGGAGAAGTCATTCCCAGTGGGCTTGGCTTAGGGGACTCCAGTGTGTGCTGCGAGGGCAGGGAACTGGTACAGGAGATACAGGGCAGCAGGGGCTACTGTTCTCTGATAGACCTAGTAGGCTGACTCTTTACTGTGTCACTTGGGTAGAAATGTCTCTACAAATGGGAGGAAAGGAGAGTCTACTGCCAGTGTTGGGGTGCCAGCAGGGGCTGCTATTGCAGCCAGAGGTGTACATTTAGGTGTCTGCTCTCCTGGGTCCTCCTGTGTGCACAGACTATTGAACAAGTGTTTCTGTGAGTTGCCTGGTACTGCAGCCTGTGTCCCTCTGACCTGGCCCTGCAGGGCCATGAGGGTCAAATGCAGCATAACTGCAGGTGCCTGTCAATGCCCTGAGCTTGGTGGTGCCAACTTAGTCCTCCCTGCTACCCGTGAAGGTAGGCTTTGCTGATGTCAGACTCAGCAAGCAAATGCAGCAAGGAGAATTTGCAGCCATCCTAAGGATACAGCTTACCATGCCAAGGTTGAGGCTGGGTCCTGAATGCACTGCCCACCAGGGTCAAGGAACTGTGCCTTTAGTTTGTAGTTGTCATGTGGGGAATGACAGCCATCTCAGGCTGTGTGAATTAACAAGACAATTCTTGTGAGGTTTGGGTACCTGGTGCTGAGTGGTGCTGAGTAAATGGAATCATGCAAAATACCTCATGTGGCCTTTTTTTGCTTTTGTGTCTTGAGGAGACAAAGAGCTTCCTGAGAACTCCTGGCCTTGAGCTGTGCAGTGCAGTAAGCAGATGATTCTGGCTCAGCATTGCTGGAAAGTCTGCAGGATGCTGCCCTTCACAGCCTTCTTGAGGCCTAAGTTATTTGTTTTCTAGAACATCTGATGCTGGGGAGACAACTACATGAAGCCAGGCCCACAAATTTACCATGATTCACTCTCAGGGTAAGCAGGTGGGCAGCTGGGTTCAGGCATGTTGCACCCTCACGCACCTGTTCACCTGGGACATACGAGATATCCCTTCTCCCTCTGCAGCCCCCACCTCTGAGCCCAAGTAGTGTGATGTTCACACCCCATTGCTTTCCACCTTTTGTTAACCCGAGGCCTCCAGGTAACTGGAGAGAAGCAGATCAGGACCTCTGAAGCCTCCTCTGGCCTCTTCTACCCGTCCTTCACTATCCCATGAAGCTGGGATGGTTTTGTAGGACCTTGGTAAGGGTTGTTTCTGCTTCACAGGTTAGTGGGTTGGTGAGAGCAGCCTTCACAGTTAGGTCATACTCTGCCTCAGTAGCCACCAATGATGTGCCACCCAGAGACTCGGCTGTCTCATCTATTCAGCAGCCATGGGACCCCTGTCCTTCCTGCTTGAGGGTTGTATGAGGCACTATGTGGCCGGTGGTGTTTGTAACATGCCAGTAACTGAGAACTCTAAGGATGTGCTTTGGGATTTAGTTGAGTTTCAGACCCTGGAGGTACCTAGAGGTGCCTTGGACCCTACACCCTGTAGGTTTCCACAGGAGTTGGGAGCTGCCCAGTGGTTTTCTGTGTCCTGAAAAAAATATCTGTCTTGCTTTCATCTGCCTTATATTTGGCAGTTCCCCTTGGATTTGAGGAAAGCTGTGCCTGTTTTCTTTGAAAAAGGCCAGTTTGATATACAAAGGGCCCTGCCGCAGGGGTGCCCCTGGGTGAGTTCCATGACTGTGCTCACTCGGCCCAGGCTCAGCATGGAGAGTGGCTGCAGTGGATCTAAGAACCCAGGTTCCGTTGACTTGTCTGCTGCATTTCCTCTGGTCTCACACTGTGTGTGGCATGTGCCCTTTACAGTGTGATGGGTGGGTTCTGTTCTTTCACGGGAGCCCTTGGAAGTGCCACAGCAGTGGAGCCCAGACCAGGCAAACCTGGTAACTGCTCACTTCAGCTGCAGTGCCTTTCTGCCGTGTTCATGTGTCATTGAAGCATTTCCCCCTGTAACCAGGAGGTGCTCTTGGGGGCAAAGTGACCACATGTGTGCATGCGCATGCGCATGTGTCTGCACTTTGGTTCCAGTGTCCTGGAAGGCAGACTGGCCTTTTGGCTTTCTGCTTAGGAGCCTGGTTTGCTCTTGCTGTTGCCTCTTGGCTGCGTGGGCCCAGGCTGGTTGTCAAAGCTCATCTGTACAATGGGGACAGAGAGAGCTCTGACCTCAGGAGGCCCAGTGAATGTCCTACTTGCTGTTTCTTTTCAAGTGAGTGTTGGGATTCTTAGAGTCTTCTCTGTAGTTTTCTTTTCCCCTGAAAGTACAGCAGTGAGCTACACGGGGTCCCATGGAGGCACCCTTGAGTTCTGCCTGTCTTGGCAAATTATCTGTCTTCCAACAGTGATCTTGGAAATGCTGAAAAAAGGAAGCTGTTCTGCTGTTGAGCGCCTGTGTGACTGTCTGCCATGGCCACGGGCAGCCATTCTCCTGTGGTCTCTGCTGGGGCTTGGCTCCATTGCTGTGCCCAGCCAGTTCCCTGGTCTTGTACCTGATCCCCCTCCTCTGTCTGCCTATCACCCGGTTGATTCTGTCCCTTCAACTTCTCTCAGGTCACTGCTCCTGGCCCTCCCCTAGTGCTGTCGCACCATTTATAAACCCTTCTCAGTGCAGAGCCCACCTGGTAATTCCTATCTCCCTCTGGGACTTGCAGCTCTCTCGGCACTCCAGCACCGAGGGGCCTTGAGGAGAAGCACTGGACCTGCAGTTCTGTGCAGAGCCATTTCGTGGTCCTCACTCATCCTGCACTGAAGTCCTCATTTCATAGCCTTGCTGCCCGCACCTGCCCTCTTCTCCATTGCTGGGTGTTTGGGTTGTTTTCTTTTCCCTGCTACTAGTAGCACTTGGGTGAACCTGGGTGCTCATCTCCTTTTACAAAACCTCCAGAATATGGCCACAGAGGTGAGCAGTCTAAGCATCTATCCATTTAGAATCAAATCTGGAATTCTGACTGCAGCCCCCCCATGTGCTCTGTGCCCTCTGCCTCTCCCTGCCCCAGGCCTGCTGTCTAAGCCTTCCCAGGGTCCCCCTTTTGTGGCTCTGCCTCAGGACTTTGGTCTCGCTACACCTTCTGCCTGGAGTCTTGTTCTCTCGCATCATTCATATAATCAGAGGGAACAGAGTCTTAGGCAGCTTTTGTTTTTGGAGAGAATCACAAATCAGGATGTGGCATCCTAGTTCATTACTCTCACTTAAAGATGCATAAACCAAAGTTCAGGAAGGTTAAGTAAGTAGCCCAGGGCCACACAGCAAGCTCAGGGCCAGCCTGCAATCACAGTTAAGCTCTGCCTGTATGTGGCTTTTGCTTTTTCACAGTTCTGAGACCTTTTCTCTCCTTTTATTACTCAGTGAGTTCAAAGAGAGCATCTCGCTAATGATGGCTTCTTTCTGAGTTTCTGTATCCGGTAAAGTCCTTTGTTCACACATTGCTTTGATTGTTTCCCCAGCAGCCAGATTGACTTGATTTTTAACTCACTATTCTCCCTGATCTCCTGCCTCTCCCTGAAAGAAATCCTCAGAGGTAGAATAGTTGGGCCTCAGGTATTCGAGGAAGGCTTTCCTAATGCTTAATGTTAAAGGCACGGTGAGAGTGGGACTGTCAGGAACCATGCGCTGGGATCTCTGAAGTCACAGTGTGATTGGTGTCCCCAACTGGCTCCCAAGCTTACTTCCAACCACAGTTGTATTGCCCAGAGTGAATCACCACTGTATGGGGCGTCTTGTT
This sequence comes from Ictidomys tridecemlineatus, assembly GCF_052094955.1. Taxonomy (NCBI): domain Eukaryota; kingdom Metazoa; phylum Chordata; class Mammalia; order Rodentia; family Sciuridae; genus Ictidomys; species Ictidomys tridecemlineatus. Next base: position 475,830 of record NW_027520960.1, on the reverse strand, counting down.
TCACTTTGCACCTTGGATACTGCTGTCGGTAGTAGATGGGCTCCTATTCTGAGCTCTTGTGGCTTACCTTGGCACTTCAGCCCCACGAGCTGAGCTTGCCCCTGATGTGGAGGGAGGGTTCTGCTGTTCTACTGACCCCAGTCTCCAGCAGCTCTGGCCATTTCTGTGCGGGTACTTTGTGCAGCACTGCTCAGGTAGGTGTCAAGGATGTTCTCCAGGGCCACGTTGTGGGGATCCTCGGCTCAGGTGAAGGGAGAATCTGATCTTCTGCCCAGACCTTTCTCCCAGCCTTGCTGCACTGGCCGCATAGGAGTGTGTTGACACTGTGTAGTCTCAGGCCACCAGTGCTGTCCTGGAAGCCCAGCCTGCTGTGGGCAGTTGCGCAAGGCCTCTGTCCCTGCTTCTGTTCTGAGCTCCTCGCTGAAATTGTGTTTGGGGATGTTATCCAGCTGCTATCTGAATGTTTAAAGCATTCAGAGGATCAACTTTTCCAAAGAGTGAGGGAAGTGGGAGAGAAATTACAGCATTTGTTTGAGAGGTTCTAAGAGCTTTTTTTAGCAGAACAGTTCAAAGCACGCCTCTTGTTAATCAGAGGAGTGTTCCAGCATCCCTGCAGTGGTCACACTGGCTTAATTGGGACCCAGGCTGCTTTGAAGTCCTTTTAATCCTTCCTGAGCCGGGAGAAAGAATTCGAAGGCAGCAACTGTAAATTTGAAATTTCTTCATTTTATTTACATGTATCTGGGGACCCACGAGGCTCGTTTGCCTGAAGCAGTTAAGCCACATTGCTGGCTTTGGACAGCTGATGAGATCTGGACCTCACGAGGCAGGGGGTGGGAGGCCAGTACCTGGCAGAGGAGCTGCAAAACCACAGCTGAGTGAGGACACAGTTGCAGGGTCCCCCTTCCTGCTCCGTCTTGTCACTGTGCACCTCCCTGTGGTCACCAGAGTCACTCTGTCTTGCCCTGCCTCCAACAGCCAGCCCTAGTCTGCTGCACCTCCTCAGGGTTGGGAGTTTGCCACCTCACAGAGCCCTTATCTCCACCCCGTTCCATCCTGCAGAGCTGAAATCCACACATTTGTAATTTTGTGCCAAGGCTAAAGGTGTTGGTTCATTGTGAAGTCACCTGGGTACAGAATTTGCTCTTCCCAAGGTCATGTGCCCACTCCATGTTGCCGCCCGCTGCTCATGGTCTAGTTCTTCCAGCTCCACAGAGGTGGCATCCAGGTGGTGGGGTGGAGGGAGGTGGACCCAATGGTGGCAGCGCTCTCCTGGCTTTTCCAGGCAGTGTCACTCCTGAGCCATCTGAGTTGATGGTTTCTCAGTCAGACCTGAGTCTGTAGCATTCCCTGAGCCTGCCAGTGTGGCGCTGCACGTTTGCATACTGTGAACCACACAGGTGTGGGTGTGGCTCTCTGAGTGTGTGCAGTTCCCCTTGAGACAACACATTTTCTCTCTCCAAGAAGTTCTTTGGGTGGAATTCTCCTGTCACCCTGCAGCTACAACTCAATTTCACTTGACCTGGAGCCTCTGAAAATTCTTCCCCCTGAGCTTGCACTGCTCACTTCTGTGTTGCTTAGTCTGTGGAAGGTGTTACCTTTTCAGACATGGTTCCTGACCGCCTGTGAGGATTGCACACCTCACTCTTGTTACCTGTCTTCTTCCTCCGCTGGTCTTCCTTGGGAATGTAGTGCACATTGGGTTCGTCACAGTGACTGCCTGCCTGCCTCAACAGGTGGGAAGTCTCCAGGTCTGTGTATGTGTGTCAGAGAGTTCTTCAGGGCTTGGGACTAGACCACCATGTGGCAGTGCTCGCTGGATTTGTTGAGTGAGATTGCCTCAGATGCAGGATGCCCAAGTCTGTCCATAGGTGCTGCTGGTGAATCAGGGTTGTCCTTCCCATTATATTCTAAGAGTTGATTCCCCCCGCCCTCTGGCCCCCCTGCAGGGGTTTTACTTCTCGCTTACAGTCCACCTGTTCTTTCTACTTCTCTGTGAGGTTTTAGACTCTGGTTCTGTCATCAAACAGATTTACTCTCTCTGTTTTGTTATTAGAACCAATAAACCTGTCATCTATCAGTGCCCAAGCAACTGGTAGAGGTTTGTAGGGGTGGTGTTGGACACTGTCTGAGAGACAGAGATCATCACAAAGGCTCACAGAGGGCTGGATGTCCCTAATTTGGTAGTCAGGTTGGGAGACATGATCCTATTTCACGGACTAGGAAGCTGGGGCTGGGATGGGAATTGAACTTGAGCCTGGCTGACTCCAGGGCATAGTCTCACTGCTAAGCCTGGCTCTCTTTTGACATCCATTTTCCAGAGGAGGGGTTGAGACTTGGAGAGGTCTGCTGATTGGTTGGAGGCCATGTAGCCAGTGGAGTTAGACTTTGAGCACTGGCCTGGTTTCTGAATCTAAGATGTTAGCTCTGTTCCACCGCCCTCCCCCTTTTTTTTAATGCTTCTGAGGTTTGTGGAGTCTGTTTTTTGAAAACGAGTGTATTCTGTGTGTGTGTTGTTCTCTATATGATTCCTGTGGTCCAGATGCTGCAGTATGGGGCAGGTGTGTGTGGGTGGCAGAGTTGTAGCTCTGGACACATGGCTGACACATGGCTCTCACCAATATACTCTGTTCTCAATTCTGGAAAATTCAGATAGATCCTGCAGCACCATAATTCTCATACCAGTGAGTCATTCTTAATTTTTCTTTTTCTTTTGTGTTTTTTGGTACTAAGGATTGAACTTGGGCAGTCAACCATTGAGCCACATCTCCAGCCCTATTTTGTATTTTATTTAGAGACAGGGTCTTGCTGAGTTGCTTAGAACCTTGCTTTTGCTGAGGCTGGCTTTGAGCTCATGATCCTCCTGCCTCAGCCTCCCAAGCTGCTGGAATTACAGGTGTATGCCACTGTGCTTGGCCCCATTCTTAACTTTTTAAAAGTTTGAAATGTATTTCATATGGAAAAGTCTGTCTTCAAAGGCCCCAGGTAGTCATCTATGTGCCTACACTCAAGCTAGGGGCAAGAGGTGTGGCCTCCACCCACCACCACACTGGCATCTGTTTTAGGGTGGCCATTGCTATTGTCATTACATACTTTGTGAAGGCTGCTTCAGTGTAACAGAAGTCTTATTTCTTTGAATTTGAAGGTGGATCCTTTGCAAAGTCTTAAAGACAAATTCTTGAAACATTGATGTTGAATCAGACAAATTGACTATGAAAGACTAAGAGGAAAAGTTGTAAAATCTAGGAAGACTATAGGTGTCCACTTCAAAGGAACCAACCTAAAAGTCATGAGTTACTTGTTGTGTGTGTGCTTTATGCAAAAATATAAGGTAAAGCTCTAGTTGACCTGTATTTGAAGAAGACATTTGTAGCATAGGGAATACTTGTGTATTTTTATGTTTTAAGTTAAGATGTTTGAAACACATGTATCATTCCATTCCCCTCTTAACCAAGCACCTTTTGGGATCAGTTGCCAGGCTTAATTATTTTAGGTAGGAGGCCTTTCACTAATACATCATTGTCCTGTTTATGGTATTACCTATACACAGCTGAACATTTTTAAGAAATGATATCATTGTTTTGTTGTAAATGGTCATAGTTAGATTTCTATGCATTAATTTGCTGTGGGAATAATTTGTTTTCTTTTTACAAAATTTTCATTTAGCACCTGATTCTGCAGTACAAGATTACAGTGCTGAGCTTTGAGAAATTATTTATTGAATAGCTTTTATATGTTTCCTTAGCACAAAATATTTTATACATTTTAAAGGTATCTAGAGGTAAATCTCTCAGGCCATTCTTGTCCTCTTCTGCTGGAAGCCATTGTTATTTCTTCTTCATCCTCGAGTATAATTCAGTTACAACAATGTATATTTTTTCTTTCATACAAATGACAGCATAGAACACTTACATTCTGTTTTTTTGTGTTTTTATTTAGCAGTGCATTTTGGAGATCTTTCATTTTAATATGTAGAAAGATTCTGCATTCTTTTGATTTTACACAGATACTGTTGTATGGGTGGGTGAAGTTTATTTAATCAGTAACCCTGGACTTAGAATCCAGTGGTCCGAGTTCTCACTTCTCAGAGCTGAGCTGCATGGTATTGCTCTGGAAAGGTATCATGATTTTTCCTTCATTTCACATACGTTTCTGGAAGCCTGTGATTGCGCCAGTGAAAAAAAAAACAAACAAAATGTAAACTGTCTCTTCTTTTAGGGAGCTTTCATTGTAATTGAGGGAGAATGATGATAACCTGACAGGCAGAGTGGGTATCTGATGGTGGTGGGCTGTGGAAGGGATGCAGGGAGAAGCTGGGGGGTGGGGTCCACAGTTTCAGATAGGATGCTTGGCAGATCCAGCTGAAAACTTGGTGTCCTGTGACCTAGAGGTGGATGAAGGAGTGTGGTGTGTGGGTATCTAGGGGAAAGTATTCTGGAAAAGGGACATGAAGGTCCTGAGGCCGAGTGTGACCGTGCTGTTGGCTTTGGAAGGCAGCAAGTCTGAGAAGCAGCAGCTTGCCGCTCCCTCCTTCTCAGATAGTTGATGTGATTTTGTTTCCATTTGAAAATCCTTTTGAGGTGTGAGGGAGGGCCTTCCAGCCTTTGTTGCTGGGGGCCTTTGATCTTGGATGGGCCTGGAGGGAGGCATGGCAGGCCACTGTGCCTGAGAGAGCAACCAGCTCTGAACCGTCCACAGGGCTGGAGTGACCTTCTGTGCTGGAGGGAAATGGGTGCTCTGGAAGATTTGTCAGTGGCCTTGTCTATCAAGGCCTGGATGTTACAGAGCAACCGTGTACTCAAAGGGTGAGGTGGGCTAATGCCCTTTGTTGAGTCTCCTGAAGTCTGGGTAGCTATGACCTCAACACCAGACTGGGACCTCCTACTCAGGGAGGCAGTGACCACAGCCCCTGCAGGTGGCTCTGCCAGAGATGGCCCAGGGTGAAGCCACTGCACTGCTTAGAGTTAGTCTCTCCTCCCCAGGAAAGCAGTAGTTCCTCTCCTCAGTCCTGGGCACCCCATATCAGCCACATCAATGTCAGATCGGGGTGACCTGCATCCCTTTTCCCAAGCAGTTATGTTATATTATTGAGAAAAGTCTGGGCTGCCTGCAGGGGTTCGCAGCCCTCAGTTCTTGCCATTTCCTTGATTTTTAGCAAAAGTATTTGCTGTCTAATATTTTCCGTTCATTCCTGTTTTGGCATCCTTTTTGCAAAAACAAAAAGCCTATCTTGTTTGTGTTGTGTTCCCTCCTTTCTGTTTGGGCCCTGGCTGAAGCCCAGCCCCAGCAATATGGTGGTTATGCCCTGCGGGTTCCTATTTTTTGGAAAAAATATATAATAATAACACCTCGGGAGAAAGCTCAAGGCTTCTCATTTGGTTTTGTGGCTGTTGGTGCTTGATTCACTTTAGGCTTCGGTATCCTTTGGATCTGGTGTCTATCAGACTTGGGGGAACTGGCACTTAGGCTTCCAAAAGTGCTGTGGCATCTGCTATAGGACCCCAAAATAGCTGTGGCTGCAACTGCCTTTGCCTCAGGGGTAGAGCAGTGGGCATGATCCCCCAGCCCTCTTCTATTCTGCACACAGCTGAGTTTGCGTCAAAATTCAGCTGCAGATGGAACAAAAAGACTTTTTCCCTGAAAGCCCCCATTAGGATGTGAAAGGCTTCGCAGCTGAAACTAGAGTTTTCCGCAGCAGGTGTCACAGCCTGGGCTGCAGTTGGAACTGTCACTTTCTTGTCATCTCTGTGTCGGAGGCTCCCGAGGCCTCAAATGCCTCCCACTTTGTAGTTGTGAAGTGCAAGTTTCAGAATGGACTGTCGGTGTTATTTTTAGGCCATAATGGCACCTGGCGTGACTCCTTCTAGTTACAAGCACTTAGCTAATCCCTGGAGCGCCCTGGGTAAGCATCTCTGAGTAGCTTTAACCACACACAGGTCAGGAGGCTTCCGGAAAATAAACACTCTTCCTGCCAGTTGGAGGTGTGTGGGCCCCTGGTCTTTGGTTTGAGATGCGTGACGGCTGTGACTGTGCAGAAATCCTCCATGATCCACAGCTCAACGTGGACTCACCTCCTTACGTGGAGCTCAGGACAGGCGACAGGAGGCCAAGTTCTTCGCTCTCTTCTCCCAGCCCTGAGCTTGTTCTGAATCCAGGGCTTCTCGTGGTTTGTCTCCCTTCTTTTCTGTGTGCCCTTTTCTCTGCGCCCCTGTCTGGGCTTCTGCTGGGCTGAGCAGTGTGCACTTGGCACCCCCTATCGGCCAGGCTCCCTGCTCCCCAGCCTGGGAGCTTCTGGCGTCTTTCCTCACCTTCTGAGCCTGCTGTGGCTTTTCCTTCGTTTTTTGTTTGTACTCATACGTGTAGTACATGAATTCTCATTGTAAGCAGTTCACAGAGGCGCATGAAGTTAAAGACCCCTCAGCCTCGATCACTAGCCCCTGCTTGACATGGAAGTAAACTCCAGATAAACTTGGGGTGAAGCTCTCTAAGGGTGTTCCATACATCTTACTTATTTTCTGTGTACTTAGAAACATGAAGTTGTGCTTGTGGATTGGGTGTCTAGATGGAGTCACGCTGGGCCTGAGCCATTTCCTGAGTGTCTGTGCTACTGGCCCACTTGGGTGTGTCTTCTGCCGGAGCAGCCTCTCAATGTGGCTGGGCTGCTGTGACAAATTCACAGATGGGGCTCGGAGCAGGAGTTTATTCCTGTTGTTCTGGAGGCTGGTGTTCCGCCTCTGGTGAGGGCCCTTCCCACCTTGCAGATTGCTGCCTGTGCTGTGTCCTTGCATGGCCAGGAGAGAGAGACTGAGCAGTCTCTTGGTGTGTCTATCAGGATGCTGACCCCAGTGTGAGGCCCTCACTGTTCTGACCTCACCTAACCCTTATCACCTCCCCAAGGTCCCATCTCCAAATCCCATCCTGTGGGAATAGGGCTTCTGCATAGGAACTTCAGGAGGACAGAGTTCAGTCCTGAGTGTCTAAACCATGGTGAGGGTGGCTTACTTGTACCTTGCACTGCTAGGGCCCTGCCCATGGGGACCCCAGATACTCTGTGGCCCAGGGTGAGTGTCTCCCCCTATATAGTGTCTTCAGTGTTGGCCTGAGAAATGGCAGTAAGAAAGGCCACTGCTGTGGAGGGTGGCCAGCAGCACTCTCCTTGTAGCTTGTTGCAGGTTCTTCCTTGCATGGACAGCTGCTTTGCTGTAGCCAGAGTAATGGCCTCCATGATCCCTGCAGGGGCTCTTCATATCCACTTAGGGAGGTGGAGGGACACTTTGGGGGACAGAGCCATGGGTTGGCTCATACCACATGGCCCCATAAGCCCTGTGCTTGCTGTGGTGGGTGGAGAGGAAAGCAAGATGTGTCCTTGGCCTTGGGCTTGTGTGCCACCTACCATGCCATGTTGGGAGCTCTTGCTGTGCACTCCACATGTGTGTCATGCTACTCGTAAAGCTACCAAGAGTTCTGGGATATGTTCTTCTGTGTACTAGTCAGAAGATGTGGCTCACCTTGAGTTTAAGCTCATGGACCAAGTGGACTGTGGAAAGCCAGATGGCATCTCTGAATTTCCATTTCCTCATTGAAATATGGAAACATAAAGAATAGGACTGCTTTGCATCCACTGGGATAGTGAATCTGGAATAGTTCTGAGAATCATGCAGTAGCACGCGTGTGGGGCTGTGCCATTACTACTCTTGCTCTATTTTTTAAAAATATTTATTTTTTTTTAGCTTTAGGTGACACAATATCTTTATTTTATTTTTATTTATTTTTTTATGGATATAACACAATGCCTTTATTTTTATATGGTGTTGAGAATCGAACCTGGGTCCGCCCGTGTTAGGCGAACACTGTACCGCTGAGCCATAATCCCAGCCCCTTTATTTTATTTTTATGTGGTGCTGAAGGATCAAACCCAGTGCCTTATACATGCCAGGTGAGCGCGCTACTACTTGAGCCATGTCCCCAGCCCCTCATTACTACTCTTAACTCTGTGTGCATGCAGCTGTTTTGGAGGAAAAGCAAAGACAGGAGCTGTTGTGCATCATTTCCATGCCAGGAACTGGGCAGCACTTTGTGAATATCATTTCCTTGGCATGGTGACACCATTATGTGTCACCCTGTTTTTATAGGTGAAATAAAGCCAAGGCTTATGAAGGTAGCCTGCTGCTATTGCATGGCTGGTGGTGGGCTGTGGCTGGACTTGGGCTGTGGTTAGTGCTCTCTGCCTCACTCATGGGTCACATGATAGACTACTCATCCTGGTCTCTAAATGGCATGGTTTTGGACCTCTATTCCAGATGTGGAATTAGGCCCACTTCTGGGGACAGATGGAACTGAATGTGTGTTCTTTATCCCTCAGGACTCCAGAGGACCTCTCCAGATTTGTTGTTGAGCTGCAACAGCGAGAACTTGCCCTGAAGGAGAAGAACAGTGCCATTGCCAGCAGGTAGACCAGGTGTCTGTGGGGATGCATGTGTTCTGGGCACTTGGGCTTAGGCAGAGGGGTGCTCTCCTGTCTCACTGGGTAAAGTAGTCCATTTTCATTGCTATAGCAGTGTACCTGAGGCTGGGTACTTTTTAGAGAAAGAGGTATGCTTATAATTTTGGAGATCGAAAGGCCTGGCTTGGCTCTGGTGGGGACCTCATGGGTGGTAGGGCATATGTGTAATGGGGGAGCACTTTGCCACACAAGAAACCAGGAAGAGCATTGGGTGTGCTCCTTCTATGACAGCCCTCATGAGAACTTGCCAAGGGGTCCTGACAACTACCTTGATCCTTTCTGAGGACAGTACATGTGTAACCTGAAGACCTTCTGCTATGCTCTAACCCTAATACCGCTGCTCTGAGAAGTCCTGGGGAATAACTCAAACCACATGTGAGATGTGGCATTTGCGGGTGGCTTTTAGTTTGAAATGGTGGGGGATTGGAAGCTCCAAGTTCCCATAGTATGGTAGTGTGACTCCACTTGGGGTACTGTGACTGTTCTGACAACATGTACCTCTGGTTTCCTGGTGGCTTGGCTTTTTGACTTGGGGGTCCCTGCTTGGATCAGGACTATTCTCATCTTTCTAGCAGTGTGTGGGCTTGGAATGACCTTGTCATAGTGTAGAAACCTGGCCCCTGGGGATGCAAGTGTGTAGACTTGTGCCCTCATGGAAGACCTACAGAGTATGCCAACCATCTGAGGCCTTTGTAAGTGACAAAAATCTCGGCCAACTGGCTTGAGCATCGAGCACATTCTTTCTTAGCCCCAAAGGAGGCCCAGAGATGGGTGGCTACAGGACCTCATCCCAGGGCCTGGTGTTGGGTTTTTTCCTCCTGACACCAAATTTGTGTTCTTTTCTGCTTCTCCAGTCTTGACACCACCTCAGTGTCTTATGATTCAGTTCAGTTTCAACATTTCTTAGAGTTTGCAGGTTTATGCAGATGCCAGTCCTTTTATCTAGTTCCCAGGTTACCTACTCTGTCCAATTACAAATTCAGGGAGCTCCATGATCCCCTCTTTAGTTTTTTTTTCTTTGTTCTTTTTAGATATACATGACAGTAGAATGCATTTTGACATATTATACATACATAGAGTCTGGCTTATTCCAGTGGCTTGCTAGAGCTCAGGAAAGTGCCTTATTTACTATCCTGATCCAGCTCAGGCAGAGCCACATGGGAGGGTGCATGGGGCAGGAGTCAGGTGCTGAGCTTCCTTGCTTTCACCAGCTGTGCCCCTTCTGTGGTCACCAACCTAGAAGCTCCCGAATCTTGCTGTTTAAGAGTTTCCTCAACCCAGTCTTTAGTCCTCCTCTCCAGGCTGGTGAGTGGGGCTGAGAGTTCTCAGCTCTAATCACTGGTCTTTCTGTGCTCATCCCCATCCTAGTTAAGTAGGGGCCTGTCCTAGTCACCTTATTAGTAGAAACCCAAATCCTTACTAAGAAAGGACTTCCTGCCACCCAGAAGATCCCAAGAGTTTTAGAAAGATCCCAAGAGTTTTGCCAGAAACTGAGTCAAAGGCCAGAATAACGGGTTGCGCTGCTTTTTATGGTCCGTTTGTTTGCCAGCTGTCTGGTCAGGCTGGTTTCTCTTATGGCCTTGAAGTTCCTGCCCAGGTTTGGGTGTCAGGAGACAGAAAGGTGAGGCCTCTTTCTTGGGTCTTTTTGGAACAAGGAAATCTTTCTAGGACTGCTATCCAGCAGATGCCCCTCACTGTCCAAAACTGGGCTGTGTGCCTGTCCTAGACCAGTCAGTGATAGAAAAGATGGAGTTCCACCATGAGCTAGGAGTTGTCTGGTTTGTGCTTACATCTAGCGGGTGTAAAACCACATGGGACTGGGCTCCTGCCTTGAGCAGAGCCACAGGGAGAAGTTGCAGCAGTGACCATGGTGTGAGGCCTGGGTGTCCTGGTGGACTGACTGCTTGGCAGGTGAGTCTGTGAGGAGAGCCTGGAGCTAGCCTCTTCACCATTGATTATTAAACCTCAGTCTTGTCCTCCTGTGCAGATGTGTTTTAATAATTTATTAGTAGCCAGAAGGAAGGGTTTCTTATTTTGGGGACTGATGTCACTTTGAAAATCAGCTTTTAGAAGCATTTGGTTATGTTGGACATAATAACATCAATTACTTTAAAAAGCTCAAATGATAAAGATTGCCTTTTGCTTTCAAAGCCACTGTCAGATGAAACAGGCATGAAAAGTGATTTGGAATTAAAGCTTTAACACTTTGCTCTTCCATCTTCTTCATTTCACTCCACGAAACGGAGTGGACTGTTAAGGGAAGGGCACTCGCTGGCATCCTTCTCCTGCCAGCCGTGAGGCACTTTTCTACTTTGACCAGTAGCCACAAGTTCACGTATCTACCCAGAGAGCCATGAAAGGTGGGGAGGCATCTGCATATAGCACAACACCACCTCTGTTTGTGGATGTGAATGGGGATTTTCTTTTCGATCAGTTTGGGATGGTGTCTGTGTCTCAGGAAGCAGCTTGTGCCATAGGTAGGTGGTCTGCAGACTTCTGGCCCACTGTCCACCTCCCAGGAGGTGCCCTAAGTTCCTCTGAGAGTCAGTGCACCCTGTGGAGATGTGAGCCTCAGGGCACCCTGTGGAAGTGCCCAGTGCTCCATGCTTATCTGTAGAGTGAGTGCTGTGTTGCCTTTGTAGTGGTGTTTCAGGGAAGGGACATGAGGCCCCACAGCTGTCCCAGCCTTGCTTGGAATGTTTTTTGAGGATTGACTTATTTTTGTGGGTTGGCCTTTTATGCTGCGGCTTCACGTGGGACATGTGATATGGCCCCTAGCCCAGTGTTAGCTATGAATGGGGCTGGCGAGCACCTTGTTGCCTGGCTTGATCTGTGTGCCAAGAACCATGCTGTTGGGATGGATGGGGAGAAGGATGTGGGTAGCCATCAGGTGTTGAGGCTGCCACTCTGATGGGGGTGGACAGTTCCCCATGGGGGTGACCTGGGACCTCTGGTACTCAGGAGATAGAACTGAGACCCTACATGCTGAGACTTATGTACTGGGGCTGAGAGGTCCTGCCTTTTTGTTTATTCACAGATCATAAAGCAAAGGTGGCAGGGTGGCACTGGCCTTGGTTGTTGAGATGGATTCCTCCAGCTTTGGCCTCTGCCCTCATGTTCTGAGCTGACTGTGTTAGCCTTAGGTGGAAGGTGTCCATTGTATTTATGGAGACCTTGTAAGACTGGTATGTTTCCATGGATCTCTTAAAGGCAATTTGATAAAAATTCAGATGGTGAGAAGGAGGTAATGTGGTAGAGTCAGACAGATGCCAGGCAAGTGCCCAGCAGGTGGTCATAGGTTCTGGAAAGGGCTTTTTGGGGTGTGCTTTGTCTCCTTGCGTGATGTGTAGTCATTGCAGAGCCGACACATGGTCCACCTGAGACTACAGTGTCATGGGGTGTGATTGTGTCCACATGCTTCCCATGGCTGTGCAGACCAGTGGCCTGGGCTCCCGTCGTCATGCAGGTGTTCTTACCCACTCTTGCCACCAAGCCATCGATTGTGTCCTCCTTGTGAATTGAACATTTATTCCTCTCATTTTAGTAGCTTTTTAATATGCCATTTTGTGGCTACCCTGTACTTCACGGGCCCACTGCTGGGTGTTTTTCTTCTTCCTCCTTATCTGCCCCCTTTCTGGATTTTAAATGCTGCTGTCATAGACTTTTTAAAAAAAATATTTATTTATTTTTTTTTAGTTTTAGATGGACACAGTATCTTTATTTTATTTATTTATATTTGGTGCTGGGGATTGAATCCAGTGCCTCCCATATGCTAGGCAAGTGCTCTATCCCTGAGCTACAATCCCAGCCCTGTCATAGACTTTTGTAGCATGGTCCTTAATTCTTTATGATGAATTCCTGCAGTGGGACAGTTGGTGGCATGCAGATCTCCAGGAGCTTGGCCTTCAGAAGACAAATGTTGTGCATCACCCCATGCGTTGCTCTGCCAAGAGCAGCAGAAACCCTTCATTCCTGAGCAGCACTCACCTGGGTGTCTTAGTTTTCCTCCTTTGCCGATCTGACAGAAGACTGCTACTTCCTGTGTGTGCTGTCTCAGTAACGTGGTGTCTGTCACTGCGAAGCTGGAAATCAGAGAGTGAATCAGCGGGTCCTCCAGGTCCCTCTCCTACCTGAGGTTTCACTGTGCTTCGGTAGTTCAGGCTTCTGTTGGCCTCTCGGTAGTTATGTAATAGACTTTGGCCTGTTTCCGGGCAGAGCTATGACTCTCCCAGCAGGAAGAATTCTGAGTAGGGTCGGCCACTAAGCACGGCTCTGACCTGAGCTCTGTATGAATGAGGTGTAGGGACATTGAACATCCTGCACTAATGGATGCTGAGGGAAGATCAAATGATGTTGTACCCCAGAGCCACCTGCTGGCCGCCAGCCAGCTAGGAATGAGAAAGTATTTCTAGCATTGAGCCACATGTGGCTTCTGGCTGCTGTACTGGTACAGCACGATTCTGAACTCTACACTGGACTGAAATCATTATTACTATTTTTTTTTGTGGTGATGGGCATATAACCTAGGGCTTCTGTTTGCTGCCACTGAGTTACACCCCCAGTCCTTTTTTATTTTTTATTTAGAGAGAGGGTTTCCCTACGTTGCCCATGCTGGCCTTGAACTTGCAGTCCTCCTGCTTTAGCCTGTTGACTTCTGGGATTGCAGGTGTGCACCACCGTGGAATTCTGTCTCTTAGTGTTCTGAGTCCACAGAGCTGGGGTCTGGAAAGCTTGATGGTGGGGCTTGTGCTTCCTTTTGATCATGTCTGCCATGGAAGGGACAGGAAGCTTTATGAGTCCTTCTACATGGCAGGAGGTGGGAAGGTGCTACTTTGAGTAGATGTGGATTTACTCCGGTGCACTTCCTTATCTCAAAAGGGAGTGTCTGTCTGTAGGGCTGTTCTGAGGGCTGTGTACCTGGTGCCTCATGGCTGTCAGTGATCATGTGGCAAAGAAAGGTCCTTTGGCTGGCTGTGCAGCCAGGGGTTGAGGTAGATTCTTACTCTGCAGAGCAAGGGCAACATGTTCATACACACCTCATAAGGCTTTTGTGCTCTGGCAGTAGGAAGTGCTTTAAGGAGATCTGAGTGTTCATTTCCATGTGAGTCCTGTCATGAACCACCAGTCCAGGCCCACTCTGTTTTTCTTTTCTTCTCCATCTTTGGATACGTTGCTCAGGGGCCCTACAATCATGGATGTGAATGGGTCTCCAGGGCCTGTCTCAGAACCCTCTTCCTCTTTGGGTGGAATCTGATTATAGTGAAGGAGCCTTGCTCTTTTTGCTGTCCTTGTCTTGGTTTTGGTTCTTGGAGTCTGATAACATCCTTCCTAGTTATGGGGCTGGGGACAGGTGAGTCATTTAGAATGAGTGGTCAGGTCTGGATGCATCCTCTGCTTACTGTCCTTGCACAGAGCTCCCCAAGGGCTATCCTGGAGCACCCTCTGCCCTTGCTGGGGCTTGCTAGTGTCCAGGGGTCCCAGGGGCCAAGACCTGACTACATACCCCCTGGCTCTGCTGGCGAGCAGGAGGCTGACTGTGGCCATGCTAGTCATTGTTCAGACCCTGAAGGGTGACAGGTTGCTGTGCTCTGGAGAATGTTGAACCACTAAGATTGGGAAATTTGTGCAGGAATTCTAGGGATCTTGCTACTTGGGGGTTCTCTCCTTTCCTAGAAATGACGGTTATGGTTTGAAGAGGGGTGGTGGAGGGAACAGGGCCTCTCAGGGCCTGCCACAGTCCACGGTTCTGCTTCCTGTCTGTAATCATGATGATGACGAGGGTGATTATGAGAGCAATCAGTATCGATGGCATTTGCCTGAACGAAGTCTGTGCCAAGTGCTTCCCGTGCAGCATCTGACTTGAACCTTAAAGACAGCTCTGGAGCAGTAACGTTGATAAACCCCAGCTTGCAGATGTGACACTTGAATGTTGGGTTGATGTGCTAGGAAGTAGTGGAGACAAGACTTGAACACAAGCCCGTTTTCTCCAGAGCTCATGTCTCAGGTCCCTGAGCAGCACCCATATACCATCCAGACCCTTTTTACTTGAGGGTGGGACCCAGGTTCCTGAACACTGTTCAGATAGGCTGCCCAGGTTCCTGAACAGCACCTGGATGTACCATCCAGGCCCTTGTGACTTGTTTCTCTACCTCACTGGGGCCTGGGGTGATGAATCCTGTGCACTCAGTGTTGTCCAGCTGGGCTGAAGCCTTGGTCACCTTCCTCAATTCTGATTTAAGGCACAGCTGGCTCTAAGGCCAAGTGGAGAGAAGCAACCGAGGATGGTGGACACAGGGAGCTGGTACCTGCCTATCTGTTTTGGCCACTCCAGCTAGCTGGGTCAGGCACTTGGGGCTCAAGAGCCTTTGTCCCATCAGCCATCAAGTATTGCCTGCTCTGCCCCAGACTTGCACTCACTGGGATGGCTGCAGTTTGGAAGGTCATGTCTTTCTGCCTCTGTAGAAGAGCCTTTAATTGTAGTTACCAGGGTGACTAGGCTGGAAGCACCTGTATTGCTGTCCCTCCTAGGTGTCCATAGAGCCTCCTGATCCTGGGATGGGCTGAGCTGGTATACTTGCTTTGGGGCCACCTTCCCCTGGGGCCACCTCCCTGCCCCTCCCTGGGGCCTGGGCCCAGGCAGCATGTGGAGGAGATGTGTTCTTATGTAGCAGAGAGACTAGAGTAAATCAGTGGAAGGTTGTCATCCCCTCCACATCGCAGACTACCTGACTAGGCACTGGTTTCTGTGTTGCCTCCTGAGAGTAAGTTAAGGTCATCATAGTCATAATACTGTTCCCCCCTGCCCCACCCAGTGGTACTTACTGGAAATAGAATTCCCAGAGCTCTATTGCTGAGATACATCTCCAGTCCTTTTTATTTTTATTTGAGATAGGCTCTTACTGAGTCACCAAGGCTAGTCTTGAATTTGCGATCCTCCTGCCTCAGCCTCTTGAGTAGCTAGGATTATAGGCGTGCCCGGCTTATAGCCATAATTCTTTTTTTTTTTTTTTTTGAGAGAGAGAGAGAGAGAGAGAGAGAGAGAGAGAGAATTTTTTATTCATTTCTTAGTTCTCAGCAGACACAACATCTTTGTTGGTATGTGGTGCTGAGGATCGAACCCGGGCCGCACGCATGCCAGGCGAGCATGCTACTGCTTGAGCCATGTCCCCAGCCCCAAATCTTTTTTTTTAAAAATATTTTATTTACATTTTAGTTTTCGGCAGACACAACATCTTTGTATGTGGTGCTGAGGATTGAACCCGGCCGCACCCATGCCAGAAGAGCACGCTACCGCTTGAGCCACATCCCTAGCCGCAGCCATAATTCTTAATATGGCTCTTCAACTATTCTTTGTTCAAAGTAGTTAAGCCATCCTTTTAAACTGTCTTGTAGTTTAACGAGACCATGTCACCTTTGTTAGTCGATGTCTCCATGAGTTATGATGCTCTCAAGCTGTTCAGAGTCAGCAAAGCCAGTGATAGGCACATGAGATTCAGAGTGCTGGGCTGCATGCTCTGAGCATTGAGTGGGGGTCACGTTGTACCTGCGGTGATGGTGAGCAGTTCCCACTGACTCCACACATGGGCTGCCTGTGTTCGAATCTTAGCACTTTGTCCTTGGACAATTTAATCAGCCTTTCCCTGCCTCTCAGAATGGCGATGGTGAGGGTGGCTCTGGTGGGGTTGTGAGGGTGAAGTTCCCTCTACAGGATACAGCCTGGGGCTTGGTGCAGCAGGCAAGCTGTTGGCTCGTTGCTATGGTAGTCTTTTGCTGTCTTCAGTGTTTGAGGAACCGAGTGTTTGGGGTATAGAACTGGGAGTACCCAGTGGGTGGCACAGGCAACAAGGTACATCAATGTGTGTGGCCAGCAGCAGTGTCAGGTTGGGTGATGGGTACATATCAGGTGGGGAGGGTAGGATTTCCTTTGGGAGATATGGTGGGTGAGAACAGAGTCAGTGATGGCGTGGCCTGGAGTGCCTCCCACAGCTGCTGCCTGCCAGGTCTCATGCTCATCAAACCAGTTTCTGTCTTGGCACAGGCTAGCACCTTGGATCGTCAAGGACATAGACAAGAGGCCTTCATGGTGTCCATTTGGCTTTTGATAGCACTTAATGTCAATTGACTTCTGCAGAAGGTGTTAGGCTAGCTTGTCTCTGACGGGTTGTTTTCATGTGTCCTCAAAGATACTCCCCTGCCCCCCAATCATACCTGTTTTAGAGACACAGTGGTACTTGCTCCCCATGGGCTCTGTACCAGTTCTTGATGGTGCCAGGCCAAGCTCTTACATGAGATGCTGGTCTTGAGTTCCAACTATTGAGCCAGAGACCTGCTGTGAACCCAGGGAGGACCATCCAAGAAGCCTACACCTCCCCTCTCCAGGATGTGGCAAGGAAATGACTCAGCAGACAGGGCTTTCTCTCCACCTGTGACTTGGCGTGCTGATAGCCATCCCTGTGCTGACTGTTGCCAGGCGCCTCCTGGAGTCTGGAGATTAAGCCTGGCTGGCTCTCTCTCCTGTTGCTTCAGTGCAGGTGCTGGGAATATGATCCCTTTTGTATTTTTGATACTTAGCACAGGCTGGCCCCTGCTCAGTTGCTTCTGAATGAAGGAAGAGTCATTGACTTATGCTCCTGCCCCAGAGAGATGCTATCCCACACCCTTGGTTTCTATGTTGCTACCTTTATCTATAGTGGCCCAGTCACCACAGGCCCCTGGCACCCTATCCCTGGTGTCTGCCCTGATGGTCCAGTCCCCACAGGCCTCCAGCATTTAATTTTTCCAGGTCTGGGGCCCATGGTTCCCTCTGTTGGCACTGATAGCCAGGTCCCCTCAGGCCACTGGCATCCCATCCTTCCTGAGGTTCATGGGTTCTCCGTCTCGTGGAAGCACATGCTCCTGGAGAATGAAGCACATGCTCCTGAAGAATGTACGCTAGGCTTCTGTCACCACTTTTCTTTGGAATGACAAGAATCTGTGACTCTGTTTTCTATATTTGCCCTCTCTACCACTTACTTTCCATGCAACTTTCTGAGGGAACCTTTATTTTTATTTTTTTGAGAGAGTGAGAGGAGAGAGAGAGAGAATTTTTAATATTTATCTTTTAGTTCTCGGCGGACACAGCATCTTTGTTGGTATGTGGTGCTGAGGATCGAACCCGGGCCGCAGGCATGCCAGGCGAGCGCGCTACCGCTTGAGCCACATCCCCAGCCCCTGAGGGACCCTTTAAAAGTCAAGGTGTGTTATCCCCACAACTAAGCCCTTCTCTGGCTCCCAGGGCTCTTAGTGGGGAGCACAGGTTCTGCGTGGGCACACTACCTCCTGGCACTGCCGACCCCTCTCATTCCCCATTTCTTCCACACTGCTGTCCTTACTCTCTGGACACGGACACGTGCCCACCTTGACTCTGCCTTCCCAACCTGTCTCCCCTAATTATACTTACGCTCTTTAGCTCTTAGCTTTTTATTTCCTCTGTGACCTTTGCAGATCTCATCTAGACGACGCTTTTCATTAGAATGTATGTTATGTAATTAAGTTTGCCTTCCTTTTATGTTTGTCTAACTTGCCTCCCTTGGACTAGGGCCATTCCTGAGTCATCTTACTCACTGTGACTCTGGTGAGAATGTAGTCCTGGCCCATGGTCCATATTCAGTGCAGAGTGAGCCATTGAGTTGACAAAAGTGAATGGTCTGACTGTTCTTCCTGACGTATGGGCCTTGAACTCTGTCCCTTCCTTGACTATTCTGGCCTTTCTCCCATCCCCACCCAAGCCATCAGGAAGTCATTTGGGTTCTGTTGGTGGAGGGGTACACTACCTGCCCTGCAGCCCTTTGTCAGCTTCTGGTGGCCTCCTCCTGAGCTGCTCTGTGCTCAGCAGAGGGTCCTGCAATAGCAGCAGCAGCAGCAGCAGCAGCAGCAGCAGCAGCAGCAGCAGCAACAGCAGCAGCAGCAGCAGCAAGGGGGCTCATGGGTCATCCCCCTCTCACTCCCTAGGCCGACAGCCATGACACATCCTCTGATTCTTCATGACACTGTGACCTCTGCCCTCACCTGCTGGTCCCTTCAGCGTTTCTGATTCTGTCTGTAGTTATATTGGTCTAGAGTGTGCTGACCCTGTCCCTGCCTTGGGGCTTCTGCCCTGGCTCACTTTCTTGGGGGTCTCTGCTCAGGCATTAGCTTGTTGGAGACCCGTGTGTGTATTTTCCCAGTTAGAATGGGAACTCGGGGTGTGCAGCACTGTGCTCACTGGGCCCCTGTGCCTAATCCATGCCCAAGAGAGATTTGTTGGGTGACTAAATGAACATCTACTCTTCTCCCAGGGGTCCCATAGCTCTATGAGAGTGAGGGTGACCCTTTGGGTTCCTGTATGGCCGACCTTGTTAAAGTGGCTGTGGGCTGTGGGGTCATCCACTCTCCTCCTCCTGCTTTGCCCACTCTTCCTCCTCCCAGCTGCTGGATGGCCTGTTCTGGTCAGCAGCTGAGGTTGTTTGTGGGTTGGCACCTTGTGTCTCCTGTGGCTGGCCTGCACTGGCCTCTGTGGCTCCTTTCCTTTTTGTAGCATCTCTCAGCTCTCAGCTACCCACTGCCTGTTTGCTCCAGCCTGTTTGTTCCTCTGGTGGCTGGTGAATGGTTAGAACTACTAGCGTGGTGTCCTGCTTGAGAATGTGCTTTCCTGCTTTACTTTGTGCTTTGGTGACGAGTTGTCTCATTTCCCCTCAGATGCACCTGGGAAACTGCTTCTGCTCTGGTCTGTGGCTGTGCCCAAGAGGAAGGGCCCAGTGTCCTGTTTCGTAAGGGCTTTGCTGTCCACTTGGCCTCTTGGAATTTTGGGGGGAAGACATGAAACAAAATAGAAAGTAGCATCAGAGGTGAAGATAGCAACTGGGCGACTTGGCCCTGGTCTCACCTCGTGCAGTGCCAAAGCTCATGTGACATCTGATGGTTCTGAGTTGGCTGTCTTATGGGGAAGCACCTACTGCTG
This sequence comes from Ictidomys tridecemlineatus, assembly GCF_052094955.1. Taxonomy (NCBI): domain Eukaryota; kingdom Metazoa; phylum Chordata; class Mammalia; order Rodentia; family Sciuridae; genus Ictidomys; species Ictidomys tridecemlineatus. The sequence continues at coordinate 456,349 of NW_027520960.1, read as the reverse complement.
TTAGCTTTAGCTAGGGTCTTCTAGAACTGCCAGTTCCTGGGGTGCAGTCAGGCTTGGAGGCCCAGGTTGTGTAAAGATGTGAGGGCCACTCCTGGGAGTGAGGCTTGGGCTCTGGTGCTGCCCACTTCCTGGTAGTAGACTCTGTGATCCCCTCCTAGGAAGCTGAGGGAGCTCCAGCAGGCGGTGGAGACCTGTGTGATCCTTCTCTGTCCTGCTCCTTTCCTGGCCCTTGTCATTGGCGCTGCAGTAGGTAAGACCAGGGCTGTATTTGCCTAGTCTATTTTGCACCTGGGCTGACTGATGCTAGGCCTGTCTCCCAGGAGCTACCTGGACAGTGACTGATTTGCTTGCTTCGTGTGGCAGTGTTAGCTTCCCAGGTCAGATTGCTCTGGGACCAGTGGCGGCCTCGAGTGCAGAATGCAGCTCAGGCTTAGTGGTGCCCAGCCTGATGAACTAGCCAGGTTTGGGACTCAGGTGAGGGCCCTGCAGGCCCTGTCTTTCCCAGGATGGGGTTAGAGTGTGGCCATTGAGCACGGCACCTGGCCTCCTTCAGGAACTCAGTGATGCAGCTTTTGTCAGTCTCAGTACACCCTTGGGAGAGTCATCTTTTCTGGTTGGTTTCCTCTGCTGTAGGACAGACCCAGTGACCGACTGTCCCCATGCCTGCTGTCTTGCATCACACACATTTATATTGTCTCCTTAGCATATTGAGTGTCCCATGGCTGCATTGCCCAAGGCAACATGAGGAGCAGCCACACCTGTGTGGTTCCACCTGGTGGCTGTGGCAGGGCTGCTGCCTCCCAACATCCAGACTGCAAGGTGCTGCACACCCTGGGTTCCTGGCCTGTCACTGTAGTCTGCCTGTCCTCTTGATTCTCTAGCCCCTCTCTTCTTGCTGAAGGCTTTTGGCAAGAAAAGAGAGCCCAGTAGCACTATCCCAGTAGCTGGCTGTGTGGCGGAGGTGGACCTTCCTTAGGCCTCAATGTGGAGCAGTGTGGAAGAGTGCTGGCACCTGCTTGCAGTGCTCAGATTGGACGTGAGATGGTGCCTGCAGCATTCGAAGCTACTTCTGTTCTCTCCCAGCAAGAGCCTCTTTCCATGGCCTCCCAGCAAGGGGGTTGGTATCAAGCCTCTACATTTTGTCAATTGGAGGGAGCAGAAAGTCCTCGAGGTGAGTGGACCTCTGTCTTACGGGCCTCCCTGGGATTATTCTCACTGCCATCCTGTGCTGTGCCTTCTTGGTCCTCTAGTGCTTTCTTGGTCAGTGCTAGTCAAGTGCAGGGTGGGGGCAACATGGACCTGGGGCTTATGTTGCCTACTCTTTAGGTAGGAGGGGCTGTGACCCTGTATAGTGGCAAGCCTCTCCTTGACTTCATCATAGGTTCTATCTGAGTTGTCTTCCTGTTACAGCCTGTAGCTGTCTGTTTCTAAGCGTGAGATCAAGCCCAGGTCCCATCTAAGAGAGAGTCAAGCTAATCCCAGGCTCCAGAGCAAAATGTAGGCTCATCAACAACCTTGGCGGGATTCATGTCCATGTGGCCTGGCCCATGGACAAGCCCTACCGGTGGTTTGGCACTGGGGATGGGGTCTGTTTGGATGAGCTGTGAGGTCGAGGCTTATCCTGGGTTGGCCTCCGTAGGGGTGGAGGTCAGCTGTGGGCTGGGGTTGGGCCCTGTGTATGATGGGTGGATGCACGTGCTTCTTTTCAGGGCAGGGGCACTGCCCTCCTGTGACTGGGTGGGTTCCACTCTCTGTCGTCCTGGGAGCAGAGGTGGCCAGGGTTCCTGAGCCTGCCACCTCAGCCAGCTCCTGTTCTGTCTCCTTGGCAAGGCAAAATGCCATTAATATTTCACACTCAGACTGTTGCTTTGCATGTTTTGCATTTCCATATTTAAAATGGCATTTACATATTCATGGCTTTTTAAATAAGTTCTTATTGTTAAGGGATGTGGAAGTGGATAAAATGTGAAACTCCCCCTTTTATTCAAGCACTGGAAAAAATTCATCCCATAGCGCAGTCACTTTCAAAGTGGTTAGTTCTGTCGCAGTTGCCATACAAAATTATCCTGGGAGCCATTGTGTCCTGCTCTGCTCAAGTGCAGAGGCTGGTGGTGCCCCCAATGTTCCCCACCTGCAGCTGGGCTCTAAGACTTGTCAAGCCTCAGGGCTTCTCCTGGTGTGGACCTTGCCGCCTGCTTGGACTTAGGGATAGGAGTTGCCCATGCCACCCCTTTCCCTTCTTTTGGACAAAAAAGTCCAAGGCAGATAAAGCTTATCATTTTGAAAGTGGTGATGCCAACACTTCCTTTCTCCTCCTGGTGGTTGTTGTTAGAGGTGCTTCTGTCACCAGTTGTCCCTGCACTGGCTACAGACCCCCCTTGCTCTGCTGCCACCAGCTGGGGCTTTGAAAGATCAGGCAGCCTCCATACCATGATCCTCTTTTTTAGAAGGGAGAGGAACCTGCTCCCCTCTCCCTGCAGCATCCTTCTGAGGGCCATGGGTCAGGACAGGCTGGGGCTTCTCAAGCAGCTGCTAGTATTATCTCTGGGTGCCAACCGAGCCTTGCCCTTTGGTGTTTGCCAGGTGAGGAGCTTGACATTTGTGGATTGCCTCCAGCTTGGATCTTGTGTGGGTCAAGCACAAGTCAGGGAGTGACTAGGTACCTCAGGACAGAAGCTGAGAGGCCTTGAACCTGCAGAAACATGTTGCGGTCTCCTGGCTGGTGGGTGGAGCATGGCAAGAGGTAGGTGCTTTAGAGTTTGAGCAATGGATGTCAAACCAGAAGAGTCCTCAGAGAACCCAGAGGACAGACCAAAGCACAGGGAAGAGACTCCACCTACATCATGGATGTAATCAGACCTGGAATGCAGATTTTCCCTGATCTCTAGACTGATTTTATTTATTTTTTAAACATGAAGTTATTTTTTGTTGTCTCAAATATTAACCCACAACACCTTGGAGGCCATAGAAAACAAAAAGGTAAGTTTGTCTGTGTTAAAAATTTAAAGAAGCTGCAGCAAGAAGCACTACGTGCAAAGTGAAAAATCAAGCTGTGTAGTCTGTTTTTGAAATTGTCTTCAGCTCTTTCAGCTGCAGTTATAACCATAAGATAGGTTTGCTGTGTCTTTGGGGACCATTGGAATATAGGGCACAGTGCTGGGCTCTTGAAGGACCCCCATGGAGCAGTGTTACCTTCTCACCACCAGAAGCTAGTAAGTGCTGCTGGTTTTTGTCTCATGTGGCCTACAGTGCTAGGGTGGGGATAGGGAGTTGGCTTCCTCCAGGCACTAGGTGTCTGGTACACTAGGGGATAAACACTGGCTTCCAAGCTGCTGTCACATCCTCTGAGCAGAGAACCTGGTACTGGCTTGTCCTACAGCACCCCTTTCCATCCTGCCTGGATGTGCAGGCATGCTTCCTTACCTGGCTCGTAGGGTTCTTGGGAATCTGACCTCCCAGGGCCGGGACCCCAGTGGGCCAGAGCAAGAGGAGGCAGCCATGCTGGTCAAAGATAGAAGGAGTGCCTCCGTGCTGGGCCTGGGACAGGCAGCTCACCCTGCTTGGCAGCCTTGGATGCAGACCTCTGCCTGGAGGCAAGATTGTCCCTTGTGACCCAGGATGTCTGGAGCTGAGGCTGGAGCAGGGTGGGTCAGAGGCAGGCACATTATGGGGTGGGGTGCTGCCATGGTGGTTCGCAGGCTAGGGCCATCATGTGGGAGAAATCAGCTGTCTTTAGAGGTGCTGCGTGCTCCAGGTTCCTGGAACCTTTCTTCTTGAGATCCTGTTTGGATGTGGCTCCTGGTCCTCTCTCGATCTGCATAGCACTGACCATGCTCTCCGGCAGATAGGCTAAGCCAGATCGTTCTTCCCCTGCTGCTTGGTTCCTTCTGTACTGCAGTGTTGACTTTGAGAGTCCAGGGGCTGGGCCTGCCATGACTGGGCTCTAGGGCTTCTTTCTGAATGTGGAACCTGAGATGAGAAGTGCTTCTGGACACTTTGCTGCTGCTTCATCTGGAAAACCAGGTCAAGCCTGTTGAGGAAGGGAGGGTCGTGGAGGCTGCTGGCACCAAGTAGTGCTCAGGGAATAGCAGCTGTTGTTACCAGAGGAGCAGGTGTGTAGTCCTTGCCACTGGTCCCAGGCTGGCTCTGGATCCCACTTGTCTCTCTTGGCCTTAGTTTCCCTGCGTGCAACAAAGGTTTCATCCCAGCCTCTGTTGGTTTCTTTGAAGGTTAAGAGCAGCTCTGTAGGAGGTATGGGTCACATCAGTAGTTGGCATTCAGCTGGATCAGTGACTAGGGTGGGTTTTTTGGAGTGGAGGTAGGGCCAGCTGCACAGCTGCCGTGCCAGAAGACTAGCTATGGACAAGACCTTCCCGATCTCATGTTACAGACTTTATGTGTCTATGTACCCTCCATGTGATGTTCTTTCCTTAAGTTTTGTCAGTAAAATCTTTTTTTTTTTCACCCTCTGCTTGCTGGAGCCTCCTTCTCTTGTCCCATGTGCTTAGGATCTGCCTGCACACACATCTGTGGCTGGACTTTGCAGTCAGTATGTGCCTGGTCGCTAGAAATGTCAGGTAGCGTGGGGTCTGGACAGAGACTGTGCAATAGGACAGACTTGTCCAGTATGCCTGAGGGGAAGAGTGCTTTCCCCTGGGGAGGAGATGTCCCCTTTTTTGGAACTTGTGCAAAACTCAGCCCCTTCTGACTGACTGTAAAACTTAAAAAAAAAAAATTAAGCTGTGGTGTGTTTCTGCCCGGTCCCATGACAGCTACTGCATCTTTGGTTGCTCTGCGCATTGATCTCAGCCTCAAGCTTCTGGGTACTGTGGCCTGGGGGTTAGAGCACAGCATGGGGTGTGGTCCTGGGCTCTCAGCTGTGTGACATAGGTCTCCTGTTGCTCTGTGATCAGGAACCAGCAACAGTATCTGACACAAAGAAACTTAAAGGACAGCTGGCATCATAACTGTGGTCATCATGGCCTCGGGTGGCTGCCCTCATGCACTGCTTGCCTGGCTTGCCTTGAGCAGTGGTACCCTGGAAGCACAGGCCAGAGCAGTTTCTGGGGTGACTTGAGGGTGTGGATGCCCTGGGTCTTCTTACATTTGCACAGTACTATGGTGCCAAGGGCATTATCCACCAGTAGTTAGTGCCTCTTGTGAGCCTTGGTCAAGTTCCCTGGTAACTGAGCTTCATAAATCCTGAGCTAGAGAGCTTCCTCCTCAGCTGTGATGCTCACCGCTGCTAGCTCTTTCCATGAACAAGCCCAGGAAAACACTTGTATTGATTCTCAGTGTATGAGTGTAAGTGGCCATTCTCTGATGTTGTCATGCAGTTAAGTAAGCTTTCCTTCTTTATTTGGGAAAGCATAAAACCAGTCTTGTGGCATCAACCCTGGGAGGCGTTAGAGGTGGGACATGATGGGCTGATAGAGTTGGACCCAGCCCCTCCACTCAGTGCTTGTCTTGTGGCCTCCCGTTCCCGTATCCCTGCTCAGAGCCTGCCTGTTTGTCTGTCTGTGGGTGGACTAGATGTGAGGGCAGTGTCAGGACTGGCACAGGGCTCCTGTTGGTGCTAAGTACTTCAAGGGGGTCTCTGGATCCTGTTGTGAAACTGGAGAAAGAATAGGAGCACATGTTTATTAGGTCCCCCAGGGTATCAGCAGCTCATACATGACCATACTGGGGTCCTTGCACTAGTTCTATGGGCCAGATAGCAAGCCTCTCGTTCCACAGTGGTCTCCCCAATGTCATGGGGCTGCTTCCTGCTGGTGTCCAAATGCAGGGCTGTCTATTTCCTAAGCCTGTACTCGCCCTCTTCACGTTGCCTCTTACAGGTGGTGCTTTTTCAAGCTTGCTTAGTGATGGGTCACTTCTTTGGGTCATGAGAACAGTTTTTATGGCCTGTTTAAAATACTGGGGCCAAGAAACACAGTCGAGCAGTCAGTAGAAAAAGTGGCATTGATGTAGCCATGACTGTGACTTTGGCCCATGCGCTAGTGAGTGCCAGCTGTCTGTGTGCACATCACTGCAGGGGCAGGGAACGAGGCTCCAGCTGGAGTAGAGAGCATGACTGTCACCAGAGGGTGGCCTTTGCTTGGGAGGGTAGGCAAGAGGACTCGTTGGGGACTGGAGAGGTAGACTTGTGGGTCCTCTTCTTGACTGCGCTTTCCAGAATTCAGAGCTTCGCAGGTCCCACTTACTTGCTGGAGGATTACATGAGGCAATGCCATGAGGATGTTTGGGGTCCAGAGCCAGGACTCTGTGACCTTCCTCTTTGTAAGGAGTGCATACGGGTCCTCTTCAGAGTGAGTTGGTGGGTGAAGACGCAGTATGGACCCTGAGCCCATAGACACCCTCATTCCCCTTCACCGGTGTTGCTGTGTTGGCCTCAGGGCCTTGACGCTAAACAGTTATTGAAAACAAAGAGGCTTTATTTGTGGGGGTCACATCAACAACATTTACCGTTTTTAGAAATAAAAATAAAACACTTATAATAATATTTGTTAAGTTTATAACTTCATTAAAAACAATTTATTACTTGAGAATATTCACTGTTTTGAGAAATGTGTTTTCTTAAAATGCTTCAAGGTTCAGAGAAAAAAAATGCCCTTGTTTTATATTTTTGTACCTTTCCTCAGAGTTTGCTTGAAGGGAAGGCAGGGGATTGTCCACACCCGGTTTGCCGTGGTGGTCTGCCTTGTTGAAGGCTGTTAAGAAATTCTGGCCTCCTACAGATGTGCAGGTGGCTGACCCAGTACCCATGCCATCAAATGACCCTCCCACTTTGGTAGTGCTTAGCTTTGTCCTCATGTGGACTGACGACTGCCAAAGGGAGGGCCACTGTCCCTCACACCTAAGGCAGATCACACTTTTCTCTGATGTGCCTATTTAAACTTCTGACCTGAGTTAGAAGGGATTTTGTGGTGTCCCTCCACCTGGAATTCAAGGTCACCAGTCTTTTGGCATCTGGAAGATGACCCCCCTGGCTTTTCTGAGAAGGCACTTCTGCTGTTCAGGAGAAAAGGCCCATAAGGCAGTGCCTGGGTGGCTGGAGGTGGGTGGCTCAGTCTATAGGAACAGGGTGGCTTTTCTTTAGAAGATCTTATTCCAGGGGAGCAGTGGGCCAGGCTCCCGGATGTGAGGGTCACCCCCTCCGATTTCTGTGGAGTCCAGGACTTGGGTAGCCTCAGGTGCTCTCTGGGGCACAGTGGGGCCATCTGTGAATCATAGGTTAGTCTTCTCTAGAGCTGCAGAATGCACACCGTCTTAGAGGTGACTGGCACTGCTTACATGGCAGATTTTTGTTGTTGTTGTGGTAGAGAAGCAAATTTCCTACTGCTTTTCAAATATTTCCATCTTAGAATCAAATAAGAAATTAAAGTCATCATCATCAAGTTCAGGAACAAGGCAAGGATGTCCCCTCTCACCACTCCAGTTCTGTAGCTCACTGGAAGTCCCAGCTAATATAGTAAGACAGGAAAAGGAAGTAAAAGGTGTGAGGTTGGGAAGGAAGACATAAAACTGTCATTGTTCACAGGTGACATGATTATCTATGCAGAGAACCCCAGAGAATCAACAACAATCACCAAACTTCATGCAACTAACAAGTGCTTCAGATTGCAGCATAGCGATCCAGGCTGTCACACGTGGGGCTGACGCGCACAGGTCTGCTGCTTTCCTGGATGCCAGCAGGAGCTATTGGGGTTTGATATGAGAAACAATACCATGTGTGTTAGCACCAGACACACTGGATACAAATACATACAAGGTCTATATGAGGAGAATAAAAAAACTCTGATGAAAATAAGTCAAAGATCTAAGTAGTTGGAGAGAATTTTATGTTTTGCAAGGGAAGATTAAATACTGTGAAGCCATCAGTTCTTCACAAGTTGATCTATAGATTCCAAATCCCAGTGAGTTATTTTGTGAGAGACTCTAAAGCTTGTGTGGCAAGCAGGAGGCTCAGAATGGGCCACATGTCCCTGAAGAAGAATGAGGCTGGAGGATTGACACTATCCGACTGCAAGACTGGGCATGGAGCCAGTGTTTGTACTGGTGAAAGAACAAACCAGAACAGGTTAGAGAGCCCAGAAATAGACCCTCGCTAGTACAGTCAACTTTGGCAGCAGAGCAAAGGCAACTCAGAGAAAGAGCAGTCCTTTTAACATATGGTGTTGGAACAACTGGACACCACAGGAAGAAAACCTAGGCATAGACCTTCCACCTTTCACAGAAGCTAGCTCAAAATGGATCAAAGACTTAAATGTGAAACACAAAACTCTAAAACTTCTAGAAGGTAACGGGAGGAAATCTGGCTATTTGGTGGTGATGTTATGTGTGTGTGTGTGTGTGTGTGTGTGTGTGTCTGTGTGTATGTATTTGTAGGTGGTCACAATACCATTATTTTATTCACTTATCTTTATGTGGTGCTGAGGATCGAACCCAGTGCCTCACATGTGAAAGGCAAGCGCTCTACCACTGAGCTACAACCTCAGCCCTGAGGATGATTTTTAATATACAACACCAGAGGCACCATCCATGAAACAAATAATTGATAAGCTAGACTTCATCAAAACTAAAAATTTCTGCTCTGCAGAAGGCACTGTTAAGAGAATAAAAAGAGAAGTCACAAGCTGGGAGAAAATATTTGCAAAAGATATGTCTCATAAAGGAACATTAGCTAAACTACATGAAGAACTCTTAACCAGAAATCTAGCTAAACAATGGGTGAAAGATCTGAATAGACACCTCACCAAAGAAAATACACAGATGGTAAATAAGCACATGAAAAGACTCTGAGCATCACATGTCATCAGGACATTGCAGATTAAAATGAGATACCACTGTATGGTGATTAAAATGGCTAAAATCCAGAACACTGACCAAACCAAATGCTGGGAAGGATGTAAATAAACAGGAACATTTTATTGGTGGGAATAGAGCTTTGGAAGACAGTGGCCATTTTTTTTTAAACAAAACTAAACATCATTTATATGATTCAGCAGTTGCACCCTATGGAATTTATTCAAATCAGTTGAAAACTTATGTCCATATACAAGCTGGCACCCGAGTGCTTATAGTAGCTTTATTCATAACTGCCAAAACCTGGATGCAATCAAGATGTCCTTCAGTAGGTGAATGGATAAATAAACTGTGGCACACCCAGATAATGGAATATTGTTCAGTGCTAAAAGGAAATGAGCCATCAAGCCATGAAAAGACATGGAGGAGTTTTAAATGCATATTGCTAAGTAAAGAAGAGAATCTGAAAAGGCCATCCACTGTGTGGTCCCCACTGTGTGGTCCCCACTGTGCGGCAGTCTGGGAAAAGCAGAACTGTGGAGACAGGAAAAGATCAGTGGTTGTCAGGTTGAAGGGAAGGAAGGGTGAATGAGGGGAGCACAGAGGATTTTTAGGGCAGCAAAACTACTCTGTGTACTCTAATGGTGGATGCATGTTTTATACACTTGCCCAAGCCCATAGAGTATATAACACAAGGTGAACCCCAGTGTAAGCGGTTGCTGGGACGTTAGTTAGTAACAGTATATCTGTTTTGGCTCCCTATCTGTAATAAATATAGGCCACTAAGGCAAGGTGTTGATACTGGAGGAAAGCAGCTAGAGGTGAAGGGGACCCCAATTCCTATTCAGTTGTTTCGTAACCCTAAAATTTCTCTAAATAATAATGTTTACTAATGTAAAACAAAATTAACCAGTTTCCAGGTAAGACAGAGCTAGAGAAAGAGCTACCCAGGGGTCAGATTCTTGAAACAGATGCCCATATGTCCTTTCTCCTATCTGTGAGACTCCCCTGGCATCATGAGGAGTGAGAAGGCTGTGCTGAGCGCCAGGGGTCGCGTGGTTGGTTCTGATGCTGACACTCATCGGCACGGGCAGACTCTTCCCCAGAATTGCTCTAGACACAGTGACCATCCTGACCAGGACCTTCGACCTGCGGGTCCCTGGGCCGTGTGGGTGGCAGTGCTGGCTTCTGTGAATGCCAGTGCTTTCTCAGGGGAAGCAGATTTGTTTTGTGGCCCGAGGTACTGAGGTGAGGAGCTGTCTTTGCCGCATTCCTGGCCCCATGATGCCACTAGTGCTAGGGTGAAGGGCACCACCTGGGGCCTTTAAGGAGATGGGCGGCACAGGAGGGTATCCAAGAGGCCCTACAGTTCCCCAGCCTGCAGCCTAGCTGTGCAGGCAGGGAGGTTCAGACCAGTCTCTGGGTGGCACATTTGTGGGAACACTTGGAACCTCAGCAAGAATGTGGCTGTGCCTGGACAACTGTCTCCAGGGGTCAGCTCAGTAGGGAGGAGGAAGTGGCACTATGAATTTTAAATTTATTTAAATTCCTCATTCCTTCCATTTAGTACCCTTTTTGTCCGCTTCTGTTGGAGCGCCAGGGATGTTTAGTATCCTCTCATTTCTATGCTCTGCTAATTTTACTGCCTTTCCATATTTTCTTGCTATAAATTTAACAGATTTTATTGTGTTTAAACCATTTTAATATAGCCTCTCATAAAGGGCTAGAGCTGTGAGGGGCTTGTGAGTTGCCAGACCTGGGAACTCTTGTCTGTTTCTAAGTCTTTGGTCTAGGTTATCTGAGGAGAATTCTAGAAATACCCCTTGCCTGAGTGTCTACTATGATGCATGTCCACAAGTGCTTGGCTGGTTGTGAGGACCCAAAGGGAGCTGCTGTCCTCCTCTCCTGTCAGTAGCTCCAGGTTCAGGAGGAGCCATCAGACAAATGGGTGTGTTTGGAAACTGTGGCGTTTCAGAGAGGGAGTCATCAGTTTGTGGGACACAGGTCTCTTTTTGAAGACATCCGGATCACAAGACAGAACTGCCTCTGGAGTCGCTTCTTAGTTCCAGACTCCCCAGTCTACTCACTCACTGACCTCTGAAGAATTCTTGGGGGAGGCTGTTAGAGAATGGAAGGGTTCTAGGTTTGGAGAGCTGGCCTGATGCCCTGTGGAACTGGGCAAGTCCCTCTCTGGCCCCATGAAGTACTGGCACAGTTGCACAGCCCAGGCCAGAGCTGATGGCCTGTCAGTGGACTCTGTTGCTCAACCCAGCCAGTTGCCTGCCTGGCTGCCCAAGTGGGGCCTTTTGTTTTCATTCTGTGATCTATCTTAAGCATCTGTGACTTTTTATGATTTACTGTATAAGGTACCTTAGTGTTAATTTAACAATAACTTCAAAAGTTTGTTTTCCGAGACTAAATGTGACCTTCCAGGGTTCTGTGCTACATTTGGCATTCCAGCACTCTGGCACCAAGGATGCCACAGTAGACGGTGTTGCCCATACAGGGCTGCTTCCACCTGCACTTAGTTTTCCTCCTCTCTGTTCTGGCAGTTCAGGTTTCATTGCTGTCAGGCCCTTTTCCAGAGGAGTCCTGAGCTTTGCTGGCAGAGGCAGGAGTTTGCATCTTCTGGGAACTGGAGTGAGTGTAAGAAACAGGATGCCAGAGGTGGGCTGAGCCCTTACCAGTCATATTACCCACCAAGCTGAAGTCTGCCCGCTGCTTGGCCTGTAGCAGTCAATGGCCATGGTTGGCCTTGGGAAGCTCAATCAAGACACATATACCCATGTGACTTCTACCCTAAGGGAGCAGAGCCACCAACAACAGGAAACCATGGAGGAGGGAGGGTGTCTGCTTTGTGAGTAGGGGCATAGTGCTGGGTCTCACAGACAGAGTCTGAGGTAGTCTTGGAGACCAGTCAGCGGGGTGATGAGCAGGTCCCTTGGGGTCTTAGTAGGAGCTTCTGTTCCTCAGCTCCCCTGGAGCCCTATCCTCAGACAGTGAGAAGGTGCTTCTGGGGTGGGCAGGTCACTGCCAGGCAGCATCTCCTGTGCTCTTGGTGCCTGCTTACCTGTCAGCCATCCTGGGACTTGCCTTCCCCTAGTGAGACATTTTGTTCACTTGCTGCTGAGCCCCAAAAGAATGGCTTTCCAGACTTGTCAGGGCTGCCCTGGCAGCATGTCCCATGGGCGCTGTGAGTCCCTCTATGCCCGTTGACCTGCCTCCTGCCTGTCTAACCTCTGACAGTGGAGGATGTGTTGAGCACCGTCGTTGTCTCTAGACAGGACCCTGGGGGAGGCTGTCAGCTGAGCCCAGGCTGCAGATCCCGCTTCTCGGATCTGCATTTTTTTTCCTGATCCCGGGCAGAGCCGGAGCCTGCGAGTCCAGCAATGCATCTCTTTTGCTTGTCTTCCTCTCAGTAGGAGGTCGAGGGTTGCCTGCCACCTTCCTCACAGTGGCCTCTGGAGGGACAGATTGCCACGTGTCCTCCCTTCATGAGAGCAGTTGCCTGGGCTGGTATTCGGAGGGTTTTGTGAGGTCCTTCAATATCGTTGTCCCTGGCAGGTGAGGGATTCAAACGCACAAAGGCAGCGATGTTGCCAGGCAGCCGTGGGTGTCGCCGGGGAGCCTTTTGGAGCCTTTGGAAACAGCACTTGACCTGTCTGCGTGACATGGTCTCATGGAGAGGAACCTTTTCCTTCCCCTCCTGTTATAGCACACCAGCTTTCCATAGAGCCGGGTACCTGGCTCTTCCCCTGTGGCAGGTGACCACCTCTTCCCTGCCCTCCCCACCTCCTGGCCAACCCCAGCCTGGCATCTCCAGCAGCTCAGGTGTCTCTGGCAGCTTGCAGTGCCTCTGAGGGTCCTGCTAGTATTGTTGCCTTGATGCTGCTCCAGTCCTGGTTCTTTAAGACTGATGAGCTGAGGCCAGGCTCTGGGTCTGGAGAGAAGGCCAGTCCAAGACCCTTCTATAGGGGTCCCTCGTCTCGATCTCCACTGTGGCCTTCTCTTGAAGCTTGGCAGAGTGGGGTTGGCATGCTGTCCTGATCTGGTCAGGTTGTTGGTGCTGGGCAACTTGCTCTCTCAGAGGGAGACCAGCACCTCCTGGTTTCCCTTTCCTAGTGGCCTTTTTTCTGGACTTAGTCCTCCCTGACCAATGGGAGGAAAGAGTGAGGCTGGAGTAGAGCAATGCAGTGTCCATACTCCTGGGCCCTGGGGAAGTCAGGTGTGACCAGAGGGTCTGCAGGGAGTTCAGGTGGATCTGGATCTGGGCAACTCCAGCTGCTGCTGGTCCTGCTTGCTGAGTTGGGAGAACAGGGGGCTGCAGAAGCTGGTAGACTGGCCCATGCAAAGAGAGTTGATTTCAGTGTCCATACAAGGTGGCTAGCTGCATCTGACCTGGTGCCCATGCCAGGGACCCTGCAGTAGATGAGGTGCTAAGCCAGACCTTCAGCCCTCTCTGACAGAGGGTGATCATGTTTTGTTGGCTCTTGCTGGTCTGAGGGAGGCATGCCTGGTGCTCTGTCTGCCAAGGCCCTCCTGATTAGGCAGCTCCCTTCACAGGTGTTTGCCTCGTGGAATCAGGCTGTCCAGGGCTGAAGGGTCATTTTCTTAGAAACAGCCTTCAGGTCTTGTGCTGTTGTGATTTTTCAGCTGATGCGCAGCTTGTTTTACGAGTGCTGAGCTGCCTGGTGTTCTGTCATGGCATGGCCTCTTAGCCGCCCAGTACAGGGAGCCATGTGGGCGACTGCCAGGTTTAAACAGAGCCGTTGGTGTGATGAGAGGTGCTTGAGCAACTAATGACAAAAGCAGTTTAGTGACAGAAACATGAAATAATTCTCTGGGACCAGAGAAGTATGAAGACTATGTGGAATGGTGTGATCAGACTCAGGAAGGCCACATGGATTGGGAAGTCATGAGTGTAGCGGCTGCCATGGCTGGTGTGGGCACTCACTATGGGCCAGCCAAGCCAGACTCCAGCTTATCACAAACTGGAGTTTATCACAGATGTGTTGTGATGATGGGTGTGACCCAAACCCTTTGTTCATTGAGTGCTGCTGCGGGTCAGCACCTCATCTTCATGTGTTCCAAGAGGGAGGCCCAGTCTGTCTCTCACAAGTTGGAGACTCTAGCCTGAGGTTAGAGCCTGTTCAGACTGGCTCTCAGACTGTCCATTTTTACCTCTGTCACTATTTTCTCTCTGTCCTGCAATATGCACACATGGGTAGTGGATTCTTGGGGACCCAGTGTCCCCCAGATTTTGTCATTCCCAGGGGTCTTTTACCTGACCCTAGCTCTAGAAATTGGAACTGAAACTCACAGTGACCAGCGAGCCCTCCCGCACTCTCTCAGTGTGGCATGGGCTTCACTGGGTGTGAAGGTGTTGATCCGGGTGTCTCCTGTGCACCTCAGACCTTGCAGCTCAAGGCTGCAATTACTCCTTCTAGACTGTGACCGTGACCACGAACTCTTTGCCTTCTCCCTTCTTAAGCTAGACCCCTGAGTGTCATTTCTCTGCCCTTCCTCAGCACTTACTAGCACTGAGTGGGGCTTGGCCTGTCTTTCCAGTCTTTGCCCCTGACCTTTGCTAGGTCACCTGGCTCTCTCCTCCTGCTTACCTCCACACCATAGACAGAGTGGCTTTTTTAAAGGCTGACTCTCCATCGCTTTCAGGTTGGAGTGCTAGATTCTTGACAAACATCTCAGAACTGCCTCCTCTTTTGCTGTCTGCCACACCCCATCCCCCACTGCATGCCCCAGGTGCCTTAACCACAGGCGTTATCCTGCAGCTGCACTGGATACCTCCTCTTGCTCCTGATGGCTGCAGAACTGTCTGCCTCCTGTTGCAGTAGGCATGCCTGGTGAGGGTGGGGACAGCCCTGCCCTGTTGCTCCATCAGGCACAAAGAGCCAGGGCCCCACTCATCAGTACCGAGTGAACCTCTGCTGGGACAAATATGACAGGCCCATGGCCTGCTGTCTATTGGACAGTTCCTAGAGAGGTGATGGGATCTTCTTCAAGAGCACTTGGGTATGATTGTCCAGTGTGTGTTTTCTTTCCAGGGCCAGGCCCTTGGCGTGAAGTGTCTGATAACTGGCTCTAAAGCGTTAACACTTACATTGACTGCTAACTCACCATTGTTTGAAGCACTCTGTTAGGTACAGAGCCGCCGTGCCCCACAGTGTGGAGTGGGCCATGGTCTTGAGGTCTATTTCTGAGGAAGCCCAACTCAAGCGGAATCAGTGGGTTGTTGAGCACCCGCCTTGAAACTGCTGATGATGGCCTGAAAGAACCCGAGCAATTGCTGGGTCACTTTCTTGCACAGGAGCTGGTTAAACTGCACATTTAGCCCTGTGAGTGGTGAGGGCATCCAGTCCTGAGAAACCTCCCTGAGATTCTTATGCCTTGCATCTTGTGCCTCAGGTTTTTAGAAGAGTCCTGGAGGTTCCCCCATCCTGGCCCAGGGTCCCACCCAGGAGGTATCAGGCACAGTTCTGCATCTGTTCTGGGGACACTTGGTGTAGTGTGTGCATGCTGTGTCTGGTGGCCTGGTCTGCTGGGCCAGGATGCTCCATTTGCCCTGTTCCTCCCCTGGCTGGAGAGGGGAGCAGGCCCCGCTGTGGTGCAGCTGGACCTTTGGGTCCTAGGACTTGTGCTCAGAGGGGTGGGGCTATTCCCAGGAATTGTACCCAGTGAGAAGGAATCCACATCTGGTCCCTTGGCAGGTGTCTGAAAGCACTGGTGTGTTTATTTGAAAATGGAATTTGAAGCTGCATATTTCTTGATCTTTTAGGTTAAGTCTTTTTTCTTTGACCAGTGACCCTGGAGCCTCTGGGTGGTAGAAGTTTCCAGTTGGTGGTGTGCTCTGTAAGCCCTTGTGGGTATCCATTCTTGGTTTCCAGCATACTTCCGTCACCATTCTGCTAGGTCTCTACAGGAATCTAGCCATGCAGGTACCATCCATACTTCCTGGGTGAGGACCCTGAGGTACCAGCCCTGCCATGAAGCAGTGAAGGCCATGGCTGAGCCTGTGCTTTTGTGTCCACTGCTTCCTCTGCCCGTCGGCAGCCCCACTTGTGGACAACAGCTCAGGAGGATCTACCCTTGTCCTGGGACTTGCTGACCGCCGCCTGCTTTTCTCATCCACAGTGTTGTAAATGTCAGGCGGCAAAGGGACAACAGGCCCCACACTAATTGGCTGCTCTCTTAGAAGCTGGGAGCTGGCTCACATTTAAGTAGATGCTTTGAGCTGGCTTTACAGGTAGTCTATTTTTTTGAGATTGTAAAGCTGGACAAATGTCAGGAGTCTTTTTCAATATTGTCTTGTGTTTTTCAAAAGACCCCAGGAGGCCATTATTAGAGATGAAAGTGGCCTCAGTCCAGTCTTGAGAGTGTTCTAGAGAACTTGTGCTGGTTGGCCTCTGGACTCCTCCTGAGTGTGCTTCCTCTTCCATGGAACAAGATGGCCAGCAGCTAGTTATCGTCCAAGCTTGGGAATATTCATCAATCTCGAGCCTTCATGACAGGGTAGATGCTTCTTAGGGTAGAGGAATCCAGTGAGCCAAACTAGTCCCTTGGCTTATCCAGGAGGATGAAAACACATAAATATTCAGAGGATATTTGAAACTCCATGTCAAAAATCTTGTCCTAAAAATACAGGTGGCACCTCATTTCACAAGCTGGGGAGGGCATAATTGCCTGGCTTTCTGAAATGTTGCCAAGTGTCACATGGTGCCAGTGGACAGAGTGAAGGGCTGTCACAGGATGTCTTGGGTTTGGTGCTCACCAGAGGGTCCAGCCCAGGGTAGGTTATGCCTCCTCCCTTCCACTGATCTGTAGGAATCCCTGTGCCGCACTGTGTAGGTGACTGCCCTCTTCAAGTTGAGCATTTGCTGAGAGCACTAAGGGACACCTGGCTGACTATGGAGGTAACCTTTTCTGAGTTGGGCCCCCTTGAGGTTCCTTATAGCCCTGCATCTTTCCTCTCTTCAGCCCGCTCCTGTTCAGTCTTGGTTTCCCATGTGGGCACCCTGCCCCTGGTTTGTGGTCTAGGCCACTGGGCGGGTTCTAGGCATTGCTTTGTCCTGACTTTCCAGCCAGGTGCCTTTCCTGTGGCAGGCTCTTCTGTGTCAGGAGTTCTCAGGTGCCTGTGAGGACTAGATAGGCTGTGCATGTGGTATGCTTGCTTGGCTGTGTGCCTGGCTTACAGGAAGCACCTGGGACTGGCTTGACGGTTATACCTGCCTTCCTCAGGGACCCCCATAGCCCTTGGCCTGCTCACCCTTGACCTGACATGCAAGTGGGTGTTCCTATTCCTCCCAGGGTGCTGGTTCACCTGTCTGGGCCTGTACTCACCCCTGCCTCTCTTTTCTCAAGTTCCAGGGGGTCCTTGTGTGCCTTCCTCACTGGGGATGCCTCTGGTGCAATGCCACCTGTGGGGTTCAGAGATACCCTCCCTTGCTCTTGTGTCTGCTATGGTGCCCATGCCAGATGGAATGAATGCGGGTGTCTTGAGTGAGGGGTGGGAGTGGTGCTTTCCTGACTGATGTTGCTCCCCCGACTGATGTTGCTCCTGCCTGGTGGGCCCTGGGCGGCCTGTTGCATGGTGATGTGGTTGGGCTGCATTGCGCTGGGGGAGGGGGGAGGCCCTGGAGCCTCCTTCCCTGCAGAGGGCCTTCTGCTTTTCAAACCTTCAGTGCCACTTGTTTCTGGTTGGTCCTAGGGCACTTCTATGTGCCCCTTAAGGCCACAAACCCTCCCACTGGTGCTGCTTGAGTCTTTGAATTCCTGTCACTCTTCGACCCCTCCATTATGGTGGTTGGTGCTGTCAGCCCTGGGGTGCCTGATCTTCCCTGGGGTTCTCAAACTGAACCCACATTCACATGCCCACCTCTGATGTCTTCCCCATTTTTGTTTGACTGTTTTGCTGAAGTCACAAGGCCTTTGGAGCCCTGGTTCCTAGACTTGGAAGAGCAAGAGGAGCATTGGTGGTGGCTTGGGGTTTTTCTTTCAGAACTGGCCCGAGGGGTTTTGTGGCCTGCCCAGAATAACAGTGTATACATTGCCCGTGGTTCTGTTTCCAGCTGCATCGAGGGAGTGAATCTCACTCCCACATGGCTTCAGAGCAGATGGCATTGGTTACCATCACTGTAGCCCCTGTGTGGTCCCAGGCTCATCTACCTATACCCTGGCGCAGAAGCCCTCAGGTCATGGTGGGGTTTCTGTCTGTTTTCTGATATCTTTGTGTGAGATGGACGGTGCAGACCCTCTAGGGACTACCCTGGTGGGATGGACATGCTGCCATTTTGTCTGAGTGATGGCGTCATGATTTGACAGGGTGGGCTGAAGGAGGCCACAGCAGTGGGAGCTGAATGAGAAGCTGAGGATAGGAACTGGCACCGGGTTAGGTTTAAATACTCAGCTCTTAGGGGCAGAAAGCCAGGTCCCAGAATTGCCAGGCTGTTGGACTTGCCCAGGATTTGGGGTGATGTGGTCTGAACTAGTGGGGCTTCCTATTGGCTCCTGGGAATATGTGCTTGGACTGCCCACCCCACTGTAGACTGCATCTGGGGTCTCTGCCCACCCTGCCTCTTTTCCCCCCTGAGCCTGAACATGCCTTAGTGCCTTAATGGAAGGCCTCATGGGGGCAGTGACTTTTTGGAAGTAACTAAAAGCTCTTGCCAGAGAGACAAAGCGTGCTGACTAATTGGTGGCTTTATTTATTCATCTCTAGGCCTGAATGGTAAACAGCTTTGATTCTTGGCTCAGCAGGAACAGGTTGGGAGGCCTCGGCTGATTGATTCCTCACCTGCAGGGGTGCATGCAGGAGGGGGGTATCGATTTGGTACCGTCTGCCAAACCCACTCTGAAGTAGGCTTAATTGCCTCAAGACCAGCTTCCTTGTACCGAGTCCCCATCAGTCTTTGCGTGGAGTTGTCACTCGCTGAGGTTTCTGCCCCTCCCTGGGATTGAAGTTTCTGTCCATGCGTCCTTGGAGGAGCCAGACTCCTCCTGGGTGCTGTCCTGTTCCTTAGTCCTGAAAGTCCAGGGTATGATTGTCACTCCTCTGGTTGTCAAGAGAAAAAGGTACAACTGTGTCCACCTTACACAGCTACAAAGCATGCTGGGACAGCCTCAGCCACAGGCAGAATCTAGGACTGCGCAGTGCCCCCGCCCTTCTGCCCTTGCCTGGTTTCCTTTGCCACCAGCTTCCTGCAGTGGCCACGAGGCTTTCTGGAGTTCATGTGTGTTGGGTTTTGTTTCACCTGCTGGGCTGGCTAAGCTCTCTTGCTACCCTATGAACCAGTTTCAGCATAGGGGGCTGACACCATACCCATTCATCTCCCCCCACCATTTTTTTTTTGTAGTTGTAGATGGACAGATGCCTTTATTTTATTTGTTTATTTTTATGCGATGCTGAGGATCGAACCCAGTGCCTTATACGTGCTTGGCAAGCTCTCTGCCACTGAGCTGCAGCCCCAGCCCCCTCATCCATCTTTTCAGGTGCTCAGCCATGTGGCCCACCATTCTCACCAGAGTGTAGGGTGCCTGCGTAGCATGGCTTGAGACAGGAGCTGCCCACCC
This sequence comes from Ictidomys tridecemlineatus, assembly GCF_052094955.1. NCBI lineage: Eukaryota > Metazoa > Chordata > Mammalia > Rodentia > Sciuridae > Ictidomys > Ictidomys tridecemlineatus. The sequence continues at coordinate 436,960 of NW_027520960.1, read as the reverse complement.
AGTGGTGGGTGGATATGCAGCTCTGGATCTGGATGTCTGATTTCTGCTTTGAGTGAGCATCTGCATCTTCCCTTGTGCAGGTGGGATCAGCATGTCCCCCACTCCACCTCTGCTTGTTCCCATTGATGGCGCTGCTCCTTGGCAGTCTGCATCCATGCCTCTTTCCTCAGGTACCAAGTGGTTTGCCTCATCCTTGGGTGAGTCCAGGGCCATGCTCTATCTCCCTCCATCTAACAAGGCAGGCCAGGACCAATTCCCTGGCTTGTGGTTCTAGGACTCAGTGATTAGACATTTTAAGTGACAGTTGTCAAAGAGCTAGAAAACCTTTTTAAGCCATCTTGTGTAAAACGCAGTGAGGCACGTGAGTAGCAAGTCCCAGTGGATAGCTCTTTGACTCAGGACAGTGCCCGTGTACCCTCCACCTGTGAGCAAGGTACGCTGCTGGCCCTGCTGTTTGTGCAGATGTGGCACTGCTCTGGCTTCTCCTGGTCTTGTTTTCTTATGGGTGAGCTGGGCTCAGGAGGCCGCTGTGTTTGAGGTGGAACTTTAACCTAGGGGTGCAGGCTGGGAACTTGGAGAAACACAAATGTCCCTCTCCTGACCTGTCATCATGCCAATGAAAACAGAAGGAAGCTAAGTTGAAGCTAAATGTGCATATATTTCTTCTCTATTTCTTGCTTATTTAGCTTAAAATTAAACCCATAGAAGTCAATCCTTATCCTGCATTTATATGTATGAGACTGTCCCTATTTCTCTGGTCTCACCCAGGACAGTCTTTTAATGCCTGGGGATATCTTTACTTTCCCCATCTTCTCCTGTGATCTGTGACTCACCTGCTGCTCCCTTGGGTGTCCATCTGTGCCAGTCTGGCTGCCTGCTGCTAGGGTCGTGCTTACCCAGCCTGTGCTGGGTGTGGGAGTGAGCAGAGGACAAGCCACAGGGTCCAGTGAGGGAGGTGGCCAGAGACAACCCTTGTGCTTTTGGAAAATGCCACTTTTGATGTCCTTTTCCCTAAGTGGCCTCCCTGTGCTGTCCTTTTGCAACGGGGGGGTCTAGTGCTGGTGGCTGACGTCCTTGGGTCTGGGATGGCCTCCTGCCGACGACAGTTCTAGGACTGTCCTAATACCCAGCGTAATCCTGTGCCTCCTCCTTCCACATTGAGCTCGGAGATGCTTATCCTGAAAAGCAAGAAGATCAATGCTTCTGCTAATGAGCTGCCCGCGTGGAGCTGTGAAGCTTTGCCAGCCCCTGTCAGGGAGGGTCCAGGCAGGAGAGTGAGTGCTCCTTGGCTTCGAGGGCTAAACGGAGTGTGGTATGTCCACAGCTTCCCCTTGTCCCTGCTGCTTTCTGCTGGGGCTGCTGGGGTCCTGAGCATGGCGTGCTTTGTGCCGACTAAGCTGTGGGTCAAAAGCAAGGCTCGAGGTGGGAGGGCGGATGCCACATGTGGGCCTCGTCCTCTTACCTGAGGTGAAAACAGGGAGCTAGTCAGCCAGTGGGGACAAATTTATCAGGAGACTCACAGCTGAAAGGGCCCTCAGGGACAGTTAGTCCAGGTCCATTCTGAGAATGGAGTCTGTGGTCTCTGGAGTGTCCATGGAGCTGGGGCATGATTGCTCCTGCAGGAGTCCTACTGTCACCATTGTCACGCTTGCTCTTGAAGCCCCCAGAACCCTGTGTCCTGTGGCTGCATAGTCTTTGTGGGCAGCTCGTGACCTCATGTCCCAGTGAGACTGAAGTGCCAATGACAGGCTGTTCTGTCTTCCCGGCTCAGCCTCCTCAGGCTGGCTTCTGTGTCTGGCACATCACAGGTGAACTGCAGTACCTGTGAGTGGGAGAGGGCTGCTCTGTCCTTGGTCATTTGCATGCAGAGGCATTGGCAGGCGGCACCTCCCTGCCACTGGACCTGGTCTCCATTGTGCTTGGAGGCCACTTCTGTTCCACCTCTGTTGCTTCAGGCCCGCCTCTCCTGGCACAGGCTCCTTGACAAATCTCTTGAAATGATGATGCCAGATGACAGTTGGGTTTCAAAGAAGCTTGGTGTTGTGTTGTTGGGAACCAAAGCACAAAGACATGGTTCCTGGGTTGTAAAGCTCTAAGGTGGGGAGTGTGAGCATTTGGGGACGTGGCCTGGGAGCCTGCTAGTGCCTGCCCTGCATGTGCCTCCTCCCTGCCTTGAGGAACAACTCCACCCCTGCCCCGCAGGGCCTCAGGGATGGCAGTGTTGCATGGCAGTGCTCTCCCACTGCCCTGGCGCTGTGATCCTCAGGCTCAGGGTTTCTTGGAGAGGGATTGAGGCTAATGCAGAGGTCTGTCTGTCTGGAGCACTGCCTTTCTTATCAGTCTAGGAGGAGTTGTTCTGAGCAAGGGAGTGGTGCTGTTGGAATCGTTCCTCATTGAAGCATGGTTGGGTGCGCTAGCCAGGGGCTTGTTGGGGTGGGTGGTAGCCAGTGGGGAATAAGTGGGAGAGCAGTGATTTGGGGCCAGAGAGTGTATAAGGAATGGTCGCAAGTGGCCCCTGTGGACTTGGGAAGGGCAGTCTGAGAGGACAGGGCCTTGGGTAGGGGCAGGGACATGAGAACATGAGGTGCCTCTAGGCCCTCAGGGAGCTGACAGCACAGGGTAAAGACCTTGGGAAGGAGAGACTGGTTTTGAAGGCAAGTCTGAGTCCTGCACCCTGGCTCCTCTCAGGATGCAAGGCAGCCCTGGGGATCTAGGAGCCCTCGGCCAGGGCACTTGGAGGGAGAGTTTGACCTAAGGCTTTAGAATCCTGGACGCCAGTGAGGAAGGAGTGTTAGAGAATGTCCCTCAATGGGAGTAAGTCTGATGTTTCCCCATGATTAGATTGAGGTGTGTTTTTGGATAGAAATCATGAAAGGGATGTTGTGGCCTTCTCAGTGTGCCACATACACGAGAGAGCATGTCGCAGTCTCCGAGTCTCTTGGTGGAGGCAGTGTCTCCTGGGAGTCAATAGTAAGGTTAGGGCTTTATTTCTTTGTATTTAGTAAGTATCTTGGGAGAACTTCTTTGAGACTGTATCCTGTTTCTTCTTTTTTGGGGTACTGGAGTTTGAACCCAGGTGTTCTCTACCATGGAGCTACATTTTCCACTTTTTTGTTTCGAGCCTGACCTTGAACTTTGTGATTATCATCCTCATTCAGCCTCCCCAGTGGGGTGGCTGGGATTACAGGGGTGGCCCCGACTCCTAGAAATATCTTGTTTCATCTCAAAATTTCCTCCACCAGTTTTAGGCATCCATGGTGGATTTCACCCTCAGTAATTAACACTGGAATGTTACAGTGGTGGTTTTCTATTTGTTCATTTCTTCTTCATTTCTTAGTTGGAATTCCTTGAGGAAGAAGGTTGTCCTCCTATTTATCTGTTTGCTAAGCACTGATGCCATGCTGCGTCTGGAACCAGTCCTGTGGCTGCAGGTTGATGTGTGCCCTGTGAGCTCCCCTCCTTAGTTTTGAGTACTTTCTTAATTTCTGGAACATGAGATGCCCTATACTGTATTATTATTTTCCCTCTCCCTTTCTTGGGTTGAACCACCTTTACAAAGATCCCTGATTCCTTTTGCTGACAAGGGATGTTTTCAACCAAGATCCAGGTGCTTGTGGCCCTGGATCTTGGTGGGCTCTTGTTGGACATGAGTGTGCTTCTTGTGCCTGCAGCCCTGTTTGTGTCTGCATCTGCTTCTGCCTTATGCGCGTGAGGAGGCTGGAACACATCCTGGTTCCTGTTTCTCCTCCAGTGTCACTGACTGTCCTTACTTTCCCTCTTCCTTATTTGCAGTTTCAGTCCTTGATCCTGAGAAGCTAGGCTGTCGTTACACACTAGATGTTTCTTATTTGTCCAACTCTGGCGTATACAGGCTTTGCAGAATTGCTAATCTATAACTTGGGAGAAACAAGTTATTGACTAGTGTGGTGTTTGTGTGCCTCCGCCTGATGGCACGGGCTGCTGGGCTTCCCTTTCTGCCCGCTCCGTGTCCTCTTACTCATTGGGCAGAGCCTTAGGTTCCTCATTTAGAGTTTGACTTTCACTGAGTCTTTTCCATTTGGTTTCTGTTTTAAGACACACAGAGAAATGGTGGGTGTCCCTGATCTGTACTTCTGGGGGTTCACCTCTGTTGGCGTGAGCCCGCACTTCAGAGCCAGCAGCTCCTTAGCCCCAGCGTGCCTTTGAAGCCCACCTCACTCCCCCTTTGGCACCCGCTGAGGCACTGTCTATTCCTCATGCTTTGCGTTTCTTACAGTGGCTTATAGGTGGTGTCATGGAATAGAGTCCTTGGGGCCTGGCTGCTGTCACTTGACACAGCACTGAGAGGTCCATCCTGGGGTTGCATAACCCAGCCGTGTCCTCCTTTATCGCTGCATGTGTGCTTCTTGCTGTGTGGGATGTGTGTCTTTCTCAGTGGAAGGACATCTGACTTGTCCTTGTCATTTTCCTGAGTAGCTACTTAGGAGTGGGATTGCCAGGTCAGGCACATTTTAACTTCAGGAGAAACTGCAGACGGATTGCAGGCACCGCCGTGCCCTTCTGCATTTGTGCTATGGTGGGAGTGCGGCTCTCGCACACCCACTCCACCTCGCTCTCACGTGCTCTCCTCTGGGTTGCTCTGCCAGTCGTGGCCGTGGCCAGGTGTGTGCTGCCTGAGGGTGTCCAGGTGCGCGGCCCCTCCCTGGCTGGCGTGCTCTCCTGCAGTGGTTTCTCTGGCATTCCTTGTGCGGTAGCCCGTTTTCTCGTGGGATCCCTACATCGTGCTCCAGTCTCAGGTGCCAGGGTTTGGTTCCGTTTCCTCTCCGTGTACGTCAACCACCTCGCCTTCCTTGGCGGTCGATTTCATTTATTTCACTTTTCATGAGACGTTAGGGGACATTGTCTGGAGTTTGCAGAGGTGTCAGCTGCTGACTGGGCAGAGTACTGGGCAGCAATGGTTCAAGATGTTCCCGGTACAGGGAGGTGTTGGCATCTGAGATGGTGCGTCAGGAGCCAGTCCGTGGAGAAGGAGGCTTGTGGGGATACTGGCTCTGAATCTGAGCCTTGGCAGAGGCTGCTGGCTGGATGTCTCTGAGCCCATGTCTTCTTCCTCAGCACAGTGACACTACTGAGCAGCGTGGCATGAGATGCATACTATGGGTCTCTGAATATGTCCCCCTGTTGACGTCTCTCCCCTGTTCCTTTCTTGTTCTCTCATTTATTGTTCCTCCAAGCACAGCCTTTCTGCTCCCCACAGGCTTCAGACTGAAAGGCTCTTCTGCTCTCTCTACTATGCTGTTTCCTGTTCAGTTTTTCTTTCCTTTAGTTGTGCACAGGACTTGAGGGAACGGGATGAAAGAAGAAACTCAGGGGCCTAGTGTGCAGTTTGGAGAAATGTTTACTTGTTCCACGAGTCCCTCAGTTGTGTTGGAAATCTTGTTTGTGGGAGACAGGTGTGGAGGGTCCGGTGACATCCTGGTGTCTCACCGGGGCATTGTGGACTGCTCTGGCCTGGCGGCTCATGTCAGGTGGTGTGTCATGGTACCGAAACAGAATTTATTGATCAAGGAAACCCACATCATGGAATCTTAAAGTGTCTTAAAATTTCAAAACGATGTATCCTGTGAGATGAATTTCCATTTGGGCCAAGCAGAAGACACTTGAGACCAAAAGCCACACCTGTCCTGAGGACAGAAGAGGCACTTCCTGGGCTGTGTGTCTGAGCTGGTGCTGGGGCCTGCTTTAGTCAGCGTGGTGCTGGCTTCAGAGGGACATCCTGTCAGATTGTATCACTGAAGTAGAGGTTCATAGGAAGGGAGGTGACAGTCCTTCTGTCCCAAGAGTCACAAGGCCCCAGCCATGGTCTTGCTGGGACATGACTCTTGAGAGGTACACAGGGACACTGGAGCACGAGGTCAGACTGCAGTCCTTTGTTGTACCCATTCATGAGGCACTGGGGTGCAGCTACAGGGGAGGACGGCATGGTCAGCCTTGTAGTCTGGCAGCTGAAGGAGGCTTTAGGAATCTTTAAAGCCTTGGTATATGGGAACAAGGTGGGCCTTAAGCTTCCGTGTCACTTTGATAAAATGTGCAACAACAAGGAGAGGAGGAAGTCTTAGGAAATTTGGTTGAGTCTTAATGCACAGAAATGTCTGTCGCAGCTGATGAGCCCAGCTTAGACTGCCCCTGGGGCTGGAAAGGTGTGTGGACTCCTGACATCCTTGCCCGTGATGCTCTGGGCATCGTGGATTTCATGGCTGAGCTGTGCCCATGTTTGTACCCTGTTAATGGCCTGACCTCTGCCTGTGGGACCAAGGGTGGATATTATTGCCAACTGTGGGACTTTTCTAGTGTGTGCTCAGAAAGTTCCCACATGGATTCAGAGGATAATTAGTATCCTGTAAGATATGAATCTTAATTCCTAAATTACATATTTAGCAGATGGTCCAAAATAGCACTTGTAATGGCAACATTCAATTAGTGAGTTTAAAAAATGTATATTATTGCAACATTCTCCATGGGTTTTATTTAGAGGTTTCTAAATATAGTGCTATAAAAACACAGAAGTGTTTAAAACTATTTAGACCCACACAGCCGCAGTGGGCTCTGTGCTAAACTTCCCGTGTTAACCAGAGGATCATAGAGAAGCCTCCGGTTTATTCCTGAGAAGCTGAAGTAAAAACACTGTGTAGGCGGTCAGCAGTGTCCCCAGCTCCCTCAGGCCTTTTGCCTTGGTGCCTATGAGTTCTGACCTTTGTGAAGTCCTGGGACCCTGTTCCCTGGCTCCTGCTGTGGTTGATTGTTGTGGGGCCTTCCAGGGCAGTGCTGTTCCCTCTGTGGCAAAGTCGGGTGCATCTTATCTGTGTGGTGTGCCCTTGGGATCATAGTCTGCAGCTGACTTCGTGGGCCTGGGGGGCTGTCTCTAGACTTCTCAGTCCAGGAGGGATATAAAATGGGCCTGAAAGGCAAGGCCTGCCCTCTGGTGGGAGTCAAAGAAGTGAGACAGAGGACTGAGTGTGGACACATCAGGAGTGGCTGGGAGCCTCAGGGGTGCCTGCCCCGTGGTGGTTCTGCATCTCCCAGGAGCTCAGCGACATGTGCCGTTGGAAACAGGAATGGAATTTGGTCAAGCCCGATTCCTGGAGATCACGGGGATCAACTCCTGGCAGCCGCTCTTGGGAGCATCTGTCCCTAGGAAGGAGACACTGGGGCTGAGCAGTCCCTGTGGTGTTATTGTTGTTCCCAGCCTGAAAGGAGACCCAGTTCTCCTAGTTCTCCGATGCCACCCTGCTAGCCCTGGTCTTGCCGTGCAGGCCTTCCTGGTAATCAAGTGCGCATAGAGGAGGCTTTGTGCAGCCCTTTCTGGCTCTGTATGTTTAAACAAAGAGCTTTTTAGACCTAAACACAGATGTTCATTTGAAAATGAAAAATCAAATTAAGCGGAACCAGCCTTTGAAAGTTAATGCCCTGTAGCAAGTAAAACAAAGGAGAAGACACTGTGTGTAAATTTCACTTAAAAAACTTCTTATCTTAAATAAAGTTTTAAACTAAAAAGTGTCATTTGAAAGCCACTCATCATCCCCCTGTCCTCCAATGGAACATCTGTGCTCATTCTGACGCGATGAAAGACAGGAATTAGATGAGCCGCTGGAGTGCTCTCCACCATAATTGCCCCTTGCTCCTCTTGGAGACACAATGCGGGATGAAATGCCAATTAAGCTGGTGTACTGATGAGGTGCAGGCTGAATAGGGAGCAGGGCTCACGCGAGTCCCACCGAATGGATCTGCTGTGGCCCCAAGTTCCGTCTCCGTAGAAATGTCATCATACATAATGAAAATCTCCAATGCTTGCCTGTATTTTAAAATGATCTACTTTGGAGTTCTGTCAGCATGTCTTAAAATAGGTGTTTTCTGCCCACCTGGATGGGTGTTTTGTCCCTCTGAGCATCTCAAGGACCCGATCCAGGGGAGGGCTGCAGGGCTGCTGAAGGTGCAGCCCAGGCAGTTCCAGCTGTATCTCCAGGCCCCAGGCACCAACTGCAGGTCTGGGCAGCCAAGAAGCTGTGTTCTGCCCATGTTCTGCCCTCTCCTCACCCTACCCCAGCGCCTTCTAGCGAGAGCATAAAGAGAACCACAGAGAGGAGTTCTCAACTAAAGGGCTGGTGGTGTAGTTCAGTGGTAGGGAGTGTGTTTAGCACATTCCAGGCCCTGGGATCGAGCCCTACCACTGCAAAATAAAACAAGGAAAATTGTGGAAGAAGTATTTTGGGTGTCCAGAAAGCGTAAGATGAGGAAGGATAACTGGGGCAGAGGAGAACATCTGGGCAAGCAGTGTCTGAGCAGTGGCCTGGTCAGCCCAGGACTGTTCTAGCAGCACCCAGACTGTGGGTGATGAGGTGGGTGGGACTTGGGGCTCTGTGGCTCAGGTGCTCAGCCATGTGCAGATTGGAATCATGTGATTGACTTAGTTTACTTAAGAGGAGGAATCTAGAGAAGCAGTTTTGGGGGGTTGAGGAGCAAGAAGCTCATTGGTGAATGTGGACATGGTGTCACAGTGAGAGACTGTTGGTACTTCAGAAGGTTGTGCTGGAGGGACAGAGGCTACCCCTGTAGTGGCTAGAGAGTCCTCAGTGTCAGTCCATTCTGCTCCAGGCGTGCTGTCTCTCCTGACTGTCCCAGCTGCCTCTTGCCAGGCTTCTTATCACCAGTCACTGCCAACCAGTGGGAGCTCCTAACTCTGACTTGTCCCTTCATGTGAAGACTCAACACCTGCCTGGAAAGAACACATGACTTCCCTGCAGCTCGAGGGGAGGGGTGTGGGCCCAGCATTGTTCACAGCTTTATGGTGCCTTGCTATCCTTGAGACTTTCCATACCAGCCATTGAATATGGTGGTCTGTGCATGGGACCCTTTCTCATCTTTGTGACTTCCCACAGGTACCCCCAGTGCCAGCCCTCTGTGAAGATGCACAGCTGTGGGCATTGGCTGCAATTCTCTTTATATTAAGGGCTTTGTCCTGACTCTAGACCTTACCCAGGACCTGTACCCTGCTGGAGCTTGGGTGGGGGTCTCCATCAAGACCCCTGTTGTGGGGTAACTAGCTCCCCAGCTGAGAGAGAGCCTGTCTTCAAATAGAGAAGTCCTGATTGAAATACTTCCTGTCAACTCATGGGGCTAGCTGGTTTTTTTTTTGTTTGTTTGTTTGTTTGTTTGTTTTTTTGGTACTGGGAATTGAATCCAGGGCTGCTTTACCAATGAACTATACCTCTAGTCCTTTAAAAAATTTTTTTGAGACAGGGTCTCAATAAATTGCCTAAGGTGGCCTTGAATTTAGAATCCTCCTGCCTCAGCCTCCTGAGTTGCTAGGATTACAGGCCTGTGCCACTGTGTCTGGCTATAGTGTTTCATTAACTGCAAAAGGAGATTAAAGTGACTCTTTCTCTTTTTGTTTTGGCTGAGGCTCTAAAGGCTACAAATAAGGAGTCCATATTCTAGAACATGGTGCCAAATGTCTTGTGCAGGACTTGCCAAGGGTGCCACTTGAAGACCAGTTTGCCTTCCTGGCTGTGGTCTGAGCTGGAGGGGGAGGGGAGTATTCCCCCTTAGAGTGGAACCCAGCACTTCATCCTCAGGAGCTTTAAACTGGGGGCAGGGGCAACTCTGGAGAACCCATGTAGCTGGGCAGGTGTTCCCAGGAGGGTTAAAGTTGGGAGTGAAGCAGTGAGTATATTGGGGGAGCCTGGAAGGGAGGGAGGGGGTGTGAGTGAATGCCTTCACCTTGGGAGCATCCAAAAAATAGTGCCTATGGGGACAAAGAGGGAGGGGGCAATGGGGAACGTAGACCCTGTGGGGGAGGGTCCTTGCTTTCACCCAGGTGTGCTGGTCTGGTGGAGGCAAGCTGGAGGTGTTCCAGAGCTGAGGGCCCTGTTCCCAGAGCCAGGCCAAGAAGGGGCTGGCCCTGTTGTGGGGGTGGGCCTTCTACCCTTGCTGTTGGGAAGACCCAGCCTGCCTCCTCTTTCAGGACCCTTGCTGCCTGTCTCATAGGTTTGTTCACTTTGTCAGTAACTTGCTCCTTGTCGCCAGAGACCTCCTCTCCCTGTCTGATCACTGCCATACCCAGTGAGTCAGAGACCTGTGGGTGGTTTCAGAGATGGTGAGGCCTGCCCAGTCTGTAGGGGCAGAATTGGCTTCCCACCACCAGATGGCCTTTCTGAAGGGTCCGTCTCTCTTGTGCCCAGCACCTGGGGAAAGGCAAGGCTCTGTCCTTAGGCAGTGACCCAGGCTCCAGACTGAATGCACATAGTCCTTTACTGTCTGGGAGGTGATTGGTCCCTTTGCCATTCTCCAGGTGGTTCCATAACCCAGGAATCAAACCTTGCCATTTGCATCCAGTATTGGAAGCAGAGGCAGCCGCAGGCCTGGCCTACTGGGAGCTGAGATGATTTATGTGACCTGAGCTCGGGTAATTAAAGTGGGATTTGGCAGTGATGTCTTTCACAGAGGAGGCATTAGGGGTGTCAAAATGAGACATGTCAGCACAAAACAGTTATGTTTTCAGGTTAAGAATTTAACGAGGAGTAAAGAGCTGGCTGCAGGGAGGGTTCTCCACAGAGAGCCCGTCTGTGGCTGTCCTTAATGCTTGCATTTCATTCTCTTGTGTGTGAGTCCCAGCCCCTTTCCTCGGGGAGAACGCAGTTTCTGCGTCGCCAAGTGCCACAGCTGCCTCCTGGAGGCACTGGTGTGTTTGATATGTGGATCGAGGATCTAAAGCAACAGGCTCCTTCACGTGCCAGACCTACCCTCTGGTCTGTTGGCACTTCGACTATGATGGGCTCTACTCTGAGGCCAGGGAGGCAGGGTGTAAGCTGCCATCCTGTTTGTCTCATCTGCCTTCTGGAGCCTGTGGGATGTGACTTGGGTCAGCTGACTCTACCACTGCTAGGTGGGACTCCGGGTGTGCCTCTGGGTGGGAGTTGGCTGTTCTCTGTCCTGCCTTTGTCCTGGTTTCCGAAGTGGAGAATTGGCCTGCATTGGTTTCAGTTGGGGTTTCTGGTAGTCAAGTCACAGTAACTGTAATAACAGGTATCACCTGTCCTACTCTCCTGGGAAGCTCTGGTGGCTGCCATCTGATTGTAGCTGGTTTTGCTCAGGCAGCCGAAGCACACACTTCTTACTTTGGTGGGGTGATTTCACATGCTGGCTGCATGTTTAGAGTTTGCTCCATTCCTGTGGGTTCTGTTTCCTCCCTCTGAAAGGATGCGGATGTTTGGTGGCATGTGGACAGATTTAGGAGTGTGTGGTGATCTCCCCTGGCCTTTCTCTTCTTCCACCATATTCCCAGGTCCTGGGCACCATCTGTGAGACTGTCAATCTGTCTGGGCATGTAGTGCTTTTGGCTGTCCGATAGTGCCACAGGAATCCTGGGCAGGAGGGCCAGGACCTGCTGTCAGTGTGGCAGCCTGAAGCTTACTGCTGCTGTCTTCTTATTGGTCCCTCGGAATCTGGTCTAAATGTTCTCTCTCTGGGGTTCATAACTCCTGAGAGAGTACTGGAGCCATGGAGCCCATTTAGGGATCTCCAGATCCTCTTGGTGGTGGTCTGTGCCCAAGTGCCCATCCACCTCTACTGTCTTGCTGCACTGTGAGTACCATGGGAGGTGACCAGCCTTCTGACCTCTCAAACAGAAACATCCTTCAAACATTGTTGTCTTCCATCTGCTGAGGCAACACCACAGACATGCCCCTGCCCTCACTGAGCATGTGCTGTAGTAGAGAGCCAGCACTGAGCAAGGCTTTACAGGGTTTGTCCTCAAGCCCAGGTGTGTGTGTGACATAAGCTACAGCTGGGGGCCCAGCGTGGTTGGGTGATCTCCCAAGAAGGTATGGGAAAGTCGCGTGCAGAAGTATGAGTCAGCGCGTCCCTTTGTGGGGTTTTGAGGGCAGGATGGAGAAGAGTGTTCCAGGGACAGGGATCAGTAGCACAAGAGGCCCTAGGCAGGAGAGTGTGACTGAGTCAGGGGTAGCTGTGCAAATGAGATCTATGCAAATGAGCATCTGACCCAGGTGCTGGCTACTTCATGGAAATATGAGGTTGTCTCCTCCAAGGTGAGGAGCCGATGTCCTGGAAGGAGGCACAGCTCTGTAATCTGCTTGGTACACCAGTCTTCCTCTGTAAGGAGGAGTCCCCTGGCCACATCCTCTCAGCCTAAACTTTGGATTGAGAAATGAACAGGTGAAAATACCATCTTTGGAAATTGTCCCTGGAATAAAAAGTGTACATAATGGTGCTAGCTGTGGTGGTGAAGGCGGCAGTGCTGAGGGTGATAGTGATGGTAGCCATGATGGTGAGGGGTTATGGTGGTGAGGATGAAAATGGTGGTGACTATGGTGAGGGTGGTAGTGGTGGTAAGGATGGCAGTGTCGGTGGTGATGATTGGCAATGAAGGTGATGATAGCCGTGTTGGTGTGAGGGTGGAGCTGTTGATGGTGGGTCTGGTGACAGGGATCAGTATCTGCTGACAACTCCCTTCATGTGACCTGGTGCCAGGGCTGCTGTTGACCTTATTCAACTTACTTCAGCCTCTTCTGCTGGGCAGACTGAATCCCATGTTCAGCCCGTGTTCAGCCAGGTGATGTGATCTGCCCACTCCCCCTGGAAGAACCAGGGCTCCATCTGGTTCCTTCCTGACTGTAAAGCCCATGCTCTTGACAAAGTCCCATGTGGGCCACCCTCCTTTCTATGTGAAGCTTGTGTTTTCAAGTGTGTCAGTACTGTGCTTCTCAAGAGCTGCGGTGATGACAGAAGCAGCTGTGGTGGTTTGGGTAGAGCTGATGGGCTAGTGGACAAGTAGAGTACCTGCTGTTCACTTGGTAAACAAACAGGAGACAGTGTCTGTCCATCCCTGTCTTTCAGTGACTGGGTGCACACTTCCCAGCTGGAGACTTGGAGGAACCAGCTCCCTGTCTCCTTCCAGGCCACAGTGGATGTGTCCCCTCTTGATGGTAGACCCTGTAGCCAAAGGACAACAGTGAAGTTGATGTAGTTAACATTCCCATAATTGGAAGGAGAATTTTTCTAGTCCCTTATGACCAAGGATTATAAATCTTTCCCATTAAAGGGGAGCGAGCTTCTGAAGGTAGGAAGAACGCAGTGGAAACAATTGGCAGCACCCCCCTCCTTCCCATTGCTGGTGGGGAAAGTAGTTAATTAGGTGATTTTTCTCTTCCTCTGACACGTGCAAATGAGACTTAGTTAATAACTGGGCTGTTACATAAATGATGAAATTTTAACACCAGTGTCAAGTTGTCAGACATGTCCGGACAGAGAAGGAGAGCTGGGGAGGTGCTGAGGCCCACCGCCCAGGCAGGTGGCTAGAGCAGCCACTCCTCAACCTCTAGGGCTTCCTGTGGGCTCCCTCTTGTCCTCCCTCCTTCCAGACCCCTTCAAGGCCAGATTAGTTATTTAAAAATGATAATAAAAACAGAACAAGTTGCTCAGATGAAGTTGTGGTGTGCAGCCAGGACCCAAGGCTGAGCCGTCATATGCCGCTTCCGTTTCTCACCTGCTTGCTGTGTACGGTTCTGGATTCCATTGTTTGTAAGGAGTTTTCTGTTTTGCAGCCAGAATCCAGGACCCTGGAAAGCCCCCAGGGTTCTGGCTCTGGGATAGCTGCTGCTGGTGACGTGCCCCTGAGGTATTGAATCCAGAGGCTGCCAAGGAGAGCTGCGGAGCAGGGGCTGGGGAGGATGCAGGCAGGAGCAGCCACAGTGCGTTCTCTGCTGCGTGGGCTGGGCTTGCTGTGACCCCACAGAGCAGGACCTACCCTGACAGCCTCCATGCTGCCAGGCTGGGGGACACACCTTACCATGATCTGGGATACAAGTGATTTGTGCTGAGAAGACCTGGCTGGGACATTCTGTCAGAATGCCTGAATGGATGCCTCCCTTGAGTCTGAAATTCTGCCTCCTCTCTTAGGGCTTCAGGGACACATCAGGGCTCAGAGATCTGGTCAGGGAGGAGGTGGCGGCTCTGCTTAGAAGCAGGCCATTTCCCCTGATGGCTTTGACTAGAAAAACTCGGGCTCGCTGCTCTCGCCTTTGTAGGCCCGGCATGGTACTTACAGCTCTTTCAGCTGTGGGGTTTGCTTCGCGCTCTCATCCTAACCTGTGATAGCCTGTGTCAGGCACATCATGCATGGGTGGCCCCAGTTGTGTCAGGCTTCGTGTGCCTGAAGGCGAAGAAGTATGAGAATGATGCTTCCCTGCAAGGACAGGGAGATGAGAGTGTGCATGGGTGGAGAACTCGTGTGGCACGCTCTGCTCTTCTGAGCTCTATTCCTGTCAAGTGGTGGCTCACTGGGGGCCACTTCTCCCTGCCTGTGGTCAGTGATCTGGGTAGGGGAACAGCCTGCGCTTCCTGGGCGGCTGTCCCCATGGGCTGGTAACTTGTGGGGAGGCTGCTCACTGGGAGCAGTGGTCCTGCTGCCCTCTGCCGTGGAGGAGTGCACCCCTGGAGTGTGGCTGATGGGGTTCGTAGGGAGGAGGAATGGGTCTTCCGCTCTGTCTTCTCCCTGCCTCCTGCGCTTGCTTCCCTCCACAGCTCCTGCCTCTGGGTGGCAGATTGTTAGTGCAGTAAAGATCGGTGCCTGTCACTTTGGCAAATCTAAAATGAGATTTCATTTTTTAAATAAAAAGAAAAAAATTCTTTAACATTCGCAGCTGGGAGATAGCAGAGATTAGAAATGTTACTTATCTCCATTGCACAAAAGGCTGCAGAGGAGAGGAATCTGTCACTGTTGAATACTAATGAAGTGGGGGTGGCAGGAGCACTGAGGGGAGAGCAGTCCCCTTTAAGAACTGGCGCAAGTTGGTCAGAGTTTCAACTCACAGTCAGAGTTGAGGAGCGCCATGCACAGGGCAGGTGGATGTTCATGTTGGGTTAGAGGGTGGCCTTGACCTTATGCCTTCTAGGCCCTTTGCTCCTTTGCAGGGCAGTTGCAAAGCTGCCACCACCACACTTAGAAAGCTGGCGGGTCCACTGTTCCTGGGGACACAGCTTGGTCCCTTGGCTCCCTTGGCATTGACATTCTCCCTGTCCAGTGCGTCTGCAGGGCTGTCCACTCCCCAAGTGTTCTATTCTTTGCCTGACCTTTCCTCTGCCTGGAGTTCTTCTTTCCCCCACCCCCTTTTGTGTGCTGGGGATTGAACTCAGGGCCTTGTGCCTGTAAGGCCAGCACTCGACCAGCTGAGCTATAACCCCCGCCCCTCTGCCTAGAGTTCCTTGCTCACTTTCCTGGCTTAGCAAATTCCAGCTTGGCCTTGGGGTCCAGTTCTAATGGTCTTCTCTGAACCCTTTATTTGTCTTTTCTTCTATTTCTCTGTCTCACCTAGGGACAGCAGGACTGGAGGTGTGCAAATGATGTATTTGGTCTTCTTATGTCCTTCCTTGCTGTGAAGTGGTCCCTTTCTCACAGCTCCTTGGCAGGGTGACTTGTGTTTGCCAGCCCATCTCTCTTCCCATAGGAGTAGAAGCCCCTTGAGGGTGGGACATATTTTTGCACACTCTGTCCGCCTCCCCCCCCCCGCCCCCTGTGATCAGAGCTGTGCTGGATACACAGGCTACAGTGATGTACAATTGCGGAGGTCCTCTTTAGTATAACTCACTGTCCTGACTGACCTGCCTGAATGTACAGGCACACACGTGCACACACCAGAGTGCAAAGCCCCATGTTGCCATGAGCTCAGCTGCATCATTCAGAACTTGGGTGACTGTGCTGCTGTGCATGGAAGCAGAGTGGAATGACTTTGTGGTTGAAGTTCCCTCTCTGCCCAGGTCACGGTGTTCCAGGGGTGAAGATTTCTCAGTTTACACTTTAGGATCCTGAAGCTCAAAAAAGGGAAGCAACCTTGGCCCAGGGCATGCCTTGAAGCAAGGATAGGAGTGCTCTTCACTGCTGTGCCTTGTCTGTGTTCTCAGCCCTGACCTGGGCACAGGGCTGAGAGCAGAGGCAGCCTAAAACTGACCCATGTCCTGATGTCCATGGTGGGCTCCTTGGTGGGGCCTGAGTTGACTGGTTTGCCTGAGACATGTGCAAGAAGGTTTTCGGCAGCCATGTCCAAACTCACAGAATCCTCCTGTCCCTGCTAAGGGGCTTCCTGCCTCCTTCTCATAACCCAGAATAGGACAGAAGATGGGATGGTACTTAGGGAACCAGGAGGGCATCAAGTATAGAACCCCATGAGAATCAGCAAAGGGAAAGATGTGGCCTTCAGAGTGTGAAGACCAGAACCATATTCAGGTTTGGCGAGGGTTCTTTGTATCTAAAATAGGGAGGCATGTCTCAGTATACAAGTGGCCAGGGGTCAAAACCAACTCATCACCCAGGAAGACCTGTTCTACAAGTGAGTTTCCTCTTGGAACCCTTGTTTGGCCAACTAGGATACCTGTGTTGACAAATCCCTTGGTGGCTGTCCCTCAGTGCCTGGAGTGCATCTAGATCATGAGCAGACCTGCAATGCTATGCCACATTGGCCCCATCCACCTGCCAGCTCTGCTAGCAGTGCTTGCTCACTCCTATCTATCTGTTGCTTTTAAGATGTTGGAACACAATTAAATCCTGATTGAGCTCAGAAGAATTTGATCTCAGCAGCCCCAAGACTCTGTCTCACCTGGCACATCTTCCCAGGATCTCCATCAATGTGCTCTCTCCTTCTTCCTTCTGCCCTTGAGGAGATACAGCCCACCACTTTCCTGCTTTTGGTTGCCCTTTTACATATCCAGAGCTGCCAGTTAATATCTTATTGTTATAGTAGTTCCCCCTTTTTCTGCAGTTTTGCTCTCTGCAGTTTCACTTATTGCAACCTGAAAATAGTAAGTGGAAATGTATAGAAATAAACAATTCATAAATTATAAATTGAACACTGTTCCAGGTAGCATAGCAAGACCTCATTCTGTCCTGTGTAGCTGTATAGGAAGGACATCTTTGTCCATTGTATCCATACTGTATATGCTACTCACCTGAAAGTCATTTAGCAGCTTTCTGGGTATTTATATTGACTATCACGGTATCACAGTGCTTATGTTCAAGTAATACTTATGTCATTAGTAATGGCCCATGGTACAAGAGTAGTGATGCTTAGAATATGCCAAAAAGAGAAGCCTCAAATCCTTCCTTGAAGTGAAAGGTGGAAATGCTGAAAAAAAAAGTCATGTGCTGAGGTTGCACTGATCTACGCTAAGAATGAATCTTCTGTCTGTGAAATTGAGAAGGCAAAGTAATTCGTGCTAGTTTTGTTGTTGTAGCTCAGATTGCAAAAGTTATGGCCATAGTGCTTAGTCATTCACCTCACTCGGGTATTGCATCCTTTCACATCATCCCTGGTGGGGGAGAGACCATGTTTATAGAACTTTGAGTACAGCATATTGTTATAGCTTGTTGTAATAGTTACTGTTGGTAATCTCCCTGTGTGCCCAATCTATAAGCTAAATCCCATCATAGGTATGTGTGCAAAGGAAAAACCAGTGTATACAGGGTTCTGTATCCTCTGTGATTCCAGGCATTCATTAGGGTTCTTGGGATGTGTCCCTGCCACTTCTGTGCTTCTTGTCCCTTCAGTTTGTCATGGTGTCTGTAGTTCTGCAGTTCCAGCACACTCCTGTTTATATGTCTGTGGTTCCTGCCCCATCCCACCCCATGTGCTTCCCTGCATCTTGGCTTTGCTGGCTGTCTCACTTGTTCATACCTCTGTGCCTTTCATTCATCAGGCAGGTGATCACACTGGCTTAGGAAGCACACCTGCCTTGCTCTCTGGGTGTTACTGCTGTCCCACAAGCCTTTGGCTCACATTGTTTTCTAGTGACAGCTAGTGCCAATCCCATCGCTTCTCCATCCACAAGTTCCTTTACTAGTGACCGTGGCTTTGGGCCTGCCTGATCCCTCCCCTTGTCACCAGGCGGCAAAGCTGGCCCTGCTTTGCATCTCCTTACCTGAAATTAAAAGGGGGGTATCCTATAAGAGGAATGTGTGCTCTTCCTTTTTAAATTTTTAAGTCTTTGCAAAAACATTTTTTTTTTAATTTTGTAGAATGTCTTACTGCTTATGTCATTTCAGTTTGAGGCATTAACTATTTTCTTAACATTTTACTGAAGTATCATATGTAAGAAGTCAAGGGTGAGCAGGGAACACAACTGAGCCACCAAGCGTCTCCTTCCTGAGAGGTCTGGCCTGGCTTCTGGCCTCAGGGTGGCCTGCTGTGGTGGTCATTGTGAGGAAGGGCTTCATGGTTGTATTCCTGGAAGTCCTCTGGCCTTAGTGTCTTCATGTGGGTGAGACTTGACCGTTCCATGGTGTACGCCTCATTCTTTTATATCTTCTCCCAAGTGTGCCCTGGCCACCCAGCATGCATTTCCAGAATATTCTCTCCTGGGCTCTTCTCAAATGTTCCTCACCCTTTCATATTTAGCCTCATCTGGGCACCTTTGGTTAGCAGTAGGGCATTTGCTGCTATCTCTGTGGCTTTGGGGGTGAAGGAAGCAGAGCACCGTCCTTGGGGTGCCCGCGTTCTTCCTCAGGTTCTCAGTGTCTGCTTTCCCCACGTTCCTGCAGCTGCATCCTCACACCTGGGAGGAAGGGAAAGGAAGCGAAAGGATGTCAGCATTTTATTTGAATAACCTTTTTTGGGTCCAATTACAAAAGGAATCCAGTTTCATTTAGAGCATTTGACAATGTAGAGGAAACAAACAGAAAAGATGAGAATAAAGGTTTCCCATCATCCTCCTGTCCAGCGAAAACCACTGTAAATGTGTTGGCTTAGATTCTGCCTGCTTTTTATTTATATATAGAATGTGTTTTTCCGATGTAGTTTTTAGGAAAAATATAATACTATGTGCATTATTTGTTGAGTCTTCTTATTTTGTTTAATCTTTTGTGAACATTTCCCAAATTAAATTTCTTTTAAAACATACGTTTTTGGGGTTGGGGGTGCAGCCTGGTTGGTAGAGTATGTGATTAGCATGCATGAAGCCCTGGATTCAATCCCAGAACTGAAAATAAACCTCAAAAAACAACTTTTTGACTGTAAACCATTCTCATTATGAATATGTTATTTAGTTACACTCTTACTGTTAGGTAGGAATAGTTTTTTCTCTCTTATAAACAATACTCTGATTAATATATGCCCCCAAATCTTTTCTTGTACGATTGCTGATTATTTCCTCAGGAAGAATTCTTAATAGTGCACTGATTCAAAAAGTATTCATATTCTTCGAGAAGCCAGCGGTTTCTGAACAGTCAGCTTGGGCCAAGGCACTGCCTTGTTAACACTCAGGGAAGGCCCTGCCGTCATCATCATCTGGAAGAAAAGGCAGGAGGGACCTGCATGGCCTTGGGTTGTGTGCTGAGCTTTGGTTACTGCCCAGAAGCAAATCAGCAAAAGAGAAAAAGCGATCAGTTTACCTTACTAAACAGCAGCTCTGTGAGAGATGCTGTTAAGAGAATGATAAGTGAGTCACTAGATGGGCTGGAGACCCACCCTGCTTGTGAGGAACCCCAGGTAATACAGTTGGTGCTCTCCCCGGCAGAGGTGGCCCTTTGTACCCTCTCTCCTGCTGGGCTAGACTTCCCCACTTCTTCCAGAGAGCAGAGTGAGGAAAGGAAAATCATCCACTGACCTCAGAGAACCAACAGCACCTTCATCAGGTGAGGCAGGTGGTGCCATGACATCACAGTGCCCTTGGTTCCACGTGGTGATGGGGGATGCTCTGCACAGTGGGGTTTTTCCCAAACTGGCAGCTCCAGTACAGTTGAGAAACAGGTGGAGTGACCCTAGTTGAGAGACATGCTAACAATCTCTGACCAGCACTCATCACTGTCAAGGTCATGAGAAACAAGGTGAGGCTGGCAGAGGAGCCTCAGTAGACAGGAGGAGAGATGTAGCAGGCCAGCTGGGGGAGGCTGGAGAGTCTGAAACTGCAGGTGGCAGCAGCATCGCCCCTGAACTTGGAGCACACTCATTGGCATTAGAAGTTAGTGGTAGGGCTGGGGTTGTGGCTCAGTGGCAGAGTGCTTACCTGGCATGTGTAAGGCACTGTATTTGATTCTCAGCACCATATATAAACAAATTTAAAAAAGGTCCATTAACAACTTTTAAAAAAAGATATAGATAGATAGATAGATAGATAGATTGATTTTAGTGTACAGGTGATTGAACTCAGGGGCACTTGACCACTGAGCTACATCCCCAGCCCTATTTTGTATTTTATTTAGAGACAGGGCCTCACTGAGTTTCTTAACGCCTTGCTTTTGCTGAGGCTGGTTTTGAACTCGCAATCCTCCTGCCTCAGCCTCCCAAGATGCTGGGATTACAGTTGTGTACCACCAGGCTAGCTAAAAAAATATTTTAAATAATTTTTTAAAAAGTTAGCACTGAAGAAGTTGTGTCTGGGGTTCATGGAACTCAGCATATTTAAGGGGCTTGAATGGAGTGAGTGTAGGTGGGCAAGAGACCTTGGGAGCTGGAGGGTCCAGGATGAGTGGGAACTGTGAGAGTTTGGACAGTTCATTCCCGAAGGCTCAGCAGCAGGGATGATGAGGCACAGGTGTGTTCTGAGATCCCACTGATGTCACCGGGGTTCCTCTTGCACCAGAGCCACAGCCCCTTTGCTCTCACAGCACTCCCTGCCCATTGCTGTGTGTGCATTTCTGCAGGGGAGAAGAACTTCAATAAAGTCTGAACCAGATCTCTTAGCTTATGACCACATTGCCCCCATCTTCTCCTAGAGCCCTGCCCACAGTAGACTGCCCATGGGACCAATTAGAAGGAATAGGCAAACTGGTTGATTTCTTAATATGCAAGAACTCAAGAATGTGATGTTAAATTCGTCTTTCTTTCACTACACAATGTGGTCACACACAGCCCCACACCAGCATCTTTAACTGCCAGTGGATCTCAGGCTTACAGAGGTGAAGGATTTGTCATGTTTGAAAATCAATAAAACCATGATCACAGGACCAGCTTGGCTAGAATGCTGGGGTTCCAACCACTGCCCCACCCCCAGCCTCCTATGTAGTTTTGGTTCAGTTGGTTGGCATCCTTGTGCTTCCCGTTCCTGCTCTGTTGGTGGGAATCTCTGTGGGGCCTACTGTTAGGACCCTGAGAGGGATGAAGGAAGGTGCATTTGGCCCTTGTACTGTTTTGTGGTAGTCCTTGGCGAGGGTCTTGGAGCACTTCAGAAGGACCCAGGTTTCTTGGTGCATGCCACTATGTTTGCTTGGTGCTATTTGGGGGACTGTGGGGTGCTGACATCTTGGGATCAAGCTGTTCTCTGTAGACAGGCAGTTTCTAAACCTACACTCCCAACTTTCAGCTTACTGTTCTTGGTCAGGGAACAACAATCCTTTTACAACAGAGATGCCTGTGGATGATTCTTCTGCCCTAACCTGGCAGGAAAGACCAGAGCTGGTGGCCTCATGGCATGACCCTTGCAGGGTTGTGTTTATGAAATGATTTTGCCATTTGTGTTCCCCCTCAGTGGGCCCTCATTCTGATTACTTTTTATCTCCTAGGAGTGAAACTCTGCTGTGTACAGTTCTGTGGGTCTTGACCAATATGAGCCCCAGCACCAGGGCCGTGACACAACAGCAGCACCTCCCCGGGGGCTAGTGCCCTCCTCGGTGATCAGCCCCCTGTTGCCCAGCATCACACACAGAGCTCTGAAGGGAGAGCTTCCCTGGGGCTGGAGCCAGGTCCTGAATGCACGGCCACCTCTTCCCTGAACTTCTCAAATTCCAGGGGCTCGTTTTGTCTTCAGGCCATCCTCCCCTCAGCTTACCAGGCTCAGGATTTTTGTCTGTATCTCCCTGTCCTCGGGCCCTCCATTCCTCCTGTTCTACCCTCACGTTAAGTGTGAGAAGATAACAGCAATTAGGGCCCGTCCAGGTCTAATCCATCACCCGTGGCAGCGTTTAAGGGACCTCTCGATGGGGTGGTGATGCTGGGTGCTGCCTGATGATCTCAGCCGCCCCTTTAGGTCTTTGTCCTGCTCCTCATCACTGGCTGAACGATTTGTTGGAGGCTCTCATTAAAGGATGCTGGCAGCTCTTCTCCTTAATTACCGTGTTCTAAGGACTGACTGGGTTAGTTTGGTGGCTCTGGCATGAGTGAGGTTGTGTCAATACTCTAATGATTCCTCACCAAGTGCTGAGTCCTTTTTCTTCATCTTGACTTTGATTTTTTTTCATCTTGACCCTCTCTGTTAGGTGCCCTGCCTTGTGCAGCCCCATGGGGGAAGCTTCCTCCTAGGAGCGTATTTACCTGACTCCTGGCCATAGGGCCTGGGAAGGGTGGTGGACTTGTGTACTGGGTAGTTGCCCCTGGCCTGCAGGTCCTATGTCCATGGAGAAGCCATGGACCTGGGTGCCATGAAATATGAGAACTAATTCATGTTGTTTCTACAGCATGTCAAAGCAGTGCTTCTGCCCTTGGATTGTTGTGGGGGTAGAAATCTGTTAGGTGACAATAGTATATCAGCATGGTTTTTAAAAAAATCAGTACCTTCTTGAAGTGTGATTTACAGATAGTGAAAAACAGAAGCCTCACTGTTCTCCATGAGTCTGTACCTGGTGTCACATGTACAGCATGGCCAGCACCTCAGAAACTAGGCTGCTAGAGCCTCCTCATGTGAATGTGACCCCTGTTGGAACCTCCTCCACCACAGGGTTCCCACTTGTTCCTGAACGTAATAGGCAGGTATGGTACCAGAAAAAGAGGGATAGCCTCCAGTATGCCCACCACAACATAGGTGACCCTTGAACACAAGCAGAGGAAGCTTGTCTCCATTGGGGCAGGGCCTATGGTGACACGTGTCTTCGTGTGTCAGAGTGGTGTTCATGGTGCGAAGGACCCTATTTGTACAGCCATTCTCTTGCTAATAGACCTGTGGACTGTGTCTGGATTTTGACCTCCTGAATGAGTGTGTTTGTGCAGGTCACTTGAGGACTCATGTGCTTGCCCCTTGCCCTCAGACCTGGGAACCCAGTCGTGTGGTGAACTTTGTGAGGCTGCAGATTTCCACCAGCAGCCTGGGAATTCCAGCTGTTCCCTGTGCCCACCAGCCTTGCTGTTGGCAGCAGGAGGCATGAGGTGTGTTGTGCGTGGCTTTACTCATGACTTCTAGTGCTGGTGTGTGCAGCACCTGTCCCTTCCTGGACCATTTAGGTAACTGGCAATGTGTCCAGGGATCTTTTAGTTACATTTTTTCCTATCTGTAATCTTTATTTGCCTATTATTCTGTCTTTTTTAAAATTAATTTTTAGAGGAGCCTTTAATAGCCTAAGGAGGTTAGGCCTTTGTCAAAAAATATGACTTCCCAACTTGACATTTTCCCTGTTTGGTTACAGTTTTCTTCCAGATGCCAGCTTTTGATTCTTGGGTAGTCAGATATAGAAGCTGTTTCTTTTAGTGTTTCTGTTGGTTTTGTTTTTGTATGAATGTAGAAAGACTTTCTCTTTCCTAGATCATTAAAATTTCCTTTTATATTTCCCCCTTTTATGATTTCATCTTTCATGTCTAAAATCATTGATCCACCAAGACTGTCTTTTGATATAAGCTGTGTTGCATTATTTTCTGCTGCTGTAACAAAAAATTCTGAGCCTGGAAGGTTCATAAACCGCAGAAATCCATTTCTCACAGTTCTGGAGTTTGGACAAACAAGTCCAAGTCTCAGGCTCTGACAGACTCAGTGTCTGGTGAGCCACCTCCTGTCTGTGTCCTCCCCTGGGGTCTCAGAACAGGTGTGGGTGAGGCTCCTTCACTTCTGTTTCTTGATTCCCTGAGGCGACAGATAAAGGACTGTTCCTCAGGAATGTACTTTGGTGGAGGTGACCCACCACTTGCCATTCCTCTCCCATCAAGGTCCTTGTTCACAGGGGGATGATCAAAGCACTTCACTTGGGGCAGGAGGCAGAATCAGTGATATGATATACATCTAAGAGGTAAGGACTAAGAGGTATCCTGAGAGTGTAGCTGGTGGTAGTGACAGTGAGGATCTGTTGTCTGCTAACCTGGAGTGATTATTACAGGGATCCAGAATAGCAATCCCTTTGCCTGATGATAGGGGAACACTGTCCCTGTCTTTTGGCCTTGTTTTTGTTGCCTCTTTTCCTCTGGAGTGGCCTCAGGCTTCCAGAGCTGTCTGGACCACAGGAGGTAGGAGGAGCAGCCATTCCAAGGCCTGAGGTAAATTCTAAGTGTCTTCTACAACAGCTAGTGAACTGCCATTGAGTGACGAAGATGAGCAGCAGTGGAAGTCATACAATGGCTCAGAAAATGTGTTTTCTTGTTGTGTGCTTGCTGAGCTGCATTTCCTGCTTCTAATCTGTGCTCAGCAGATGGGCCTGGCAGGGCATCGGCTCAGCAGCAGCCGCCCAGCTCTGCTCTTATGCTGCTCTCCTGCCATTTCTGAGGTGGGTGTGTGGGAGGCCCAGTGTGTACCAGCTAAGGTGGAGCTGGCAGGCAGATCCCTGGCCCTCCCAGTAAATTCAGGTCACCTGGGCCTCTTCCTTGCTGACACTGGGACATGGTAAAAACCTTGAACACCAGTGGTGGTCTCTCTGGTTGGTCAGGGCTGTCCCTTGCAGCCAGCCTCTCTGTCCGAAGGTCATGGACCATTAGAAGGTGAAATAGGTGTGCATAGTCACAGAGACCTTGATTTTCCTGCATTCCATTCAGAAACTTCCAAAACTTTCTGGATTTTTGACCAATTTCTCCAAATACTGTTGAATACTGTCCCCACCCTTGTTAATACTATTACCACGAAACATCTTTTAACTACACAGATGATGTGCTGCTCATTAATCTACAGTGAGAACTAGAATTCTTCCATGAGGTCATTGTCCTTTATGTGGCCTTTCCCCTGGTTGGGTTCATGGGGAGTCCATATCCAGTCTCTAAAGCTGATCAGGTGTTGGCCCTGGTCACTTCCTCCCATGACAACTTCCTGTTCCATACCCCTCCCTGGGGGTTGGGCTCTGCCTGTGGCCTATGCCGGGCAGTGGGTGGATGGCCAGTGTGATTCGGGAGCTTTGGTTAAAGTTTGCTGCTGTGTAGAAATTGCCCTTATACCTTCATTGCCTTTTCTTTAGTCCTGTGGGGTTGTGCCTCCTTCTTGCCTGTGAATGTCCCATCTTGGCTAGGGGCTGCCTCTGTTTGGCTGTACTGTCCCTTTTTCTCACCTAGGGTGGGATGTTCATCACTGGCACTGGGCTGGGACCTGCTTTCTTACAGCCTCTGAGCAATGCCTCTGCCAGGGAGCATCTCCCTGCCCAGAGCCTGCCTTCCTGCCTTCCAGACTCACTGTTTCCTGTCTGACCTTTGCTCTTGGCTCTTGGATAGAATGGCCAACCTGTGTCACTAAAGGCACTGTGAATTTCCTCAGGCTAGAGTTGTCTTATTTCATTGTGCTTCCTGGAATACCCCATAACCAGGCCATGAGAAGGTTCCCAGTGGCCACTTGAGACTTGTCAACAAAAATTTCCAAGAGGCTGGGAGAGGGCTCCTGAGTGTCAGGGAACATATCTGCCTTGCCATCAAGAGCTTTTCTGGGAAGAGTTTGAGAAGCAGATGTTGGCCTCTCAGTGTCCATCTTGCTTGCCACTAGTAAGTGGTGGGGCTGGGCTTGGACTCACTGTGTGCTGGGGTTTGCAGCATCTGGCGCTGTTCCTCTTCACCCCAGGAGGTGTGATGTGTTTGGCTCTCTTGGCGTGTTTAAAGTCTCCAGATGCCTGTGCCACCTCAGACCTCCTCTGTTGCGCAGAGCGCCTCTACTCCTCGCTGCCTGCGCTCACGGGAGTTTGCCTGGCACCTCTCATGTTGTATACGCACAGAGGTGCTGCGGCAGTTCCGACAAGCACTAACCCTGCCTTTTAAAGGTCAATTCTGTCTCAGTCAGTTCTTAAAGTTCAAGAGGAAATAAACTGCTTAGAGCTGGCATTTCTCAAGCCAAGTGTCAACTCTCCAAGCCCGAGCTCGGGGTGAGAGGAAGTGAGATTAATAAATGAGTGGCCGTGTTGACATAGCCATCGGTCAGCAGATGCCTCCTTCTGCTCCCAGCTCTCACTAAAAATAGTGGAAGAGAAACTAAGAATTCTGAAAATCTCATTTTCTCCTTTTGTTTTTATTTTCCAATGTGGGGAATGCTTTGGGGATTTTTTTTATTAGTTATTGACAGCATTAACTCTGTTAGCCCTGGTTACCCACGATGTCCCCCACACAGAGAGATGGCTCTCTGTGCCGTGCATATGTGATTGACAGGGGCTGGGGACACTCCTCACCTTAGGAGAGATTGCAGAGGCCCTGGGAAGGTGCCTCACCCACCAGGGTATTGATGTTTGGGCTTTGGGTCGAGCACAGTGAAATCAATGGTAGAATAAACAGGCAGAATGGGCTTTGTTAATCAGCCTCCGGCAGGCAGCCGGAAGGATTATGATGGAGCACAGGTGCCGATCGAAACTGGTCCAGTGCAGACAGGCCATCCCGCTCTGCTGGCCAGCGGGTGCTATTGATCGTGCGAGTGCTGGGAACCTCAGCATCAGAGCCACTAATTGGGCTGTTGGGTGATTCCAAAGAGAGAGATGTTGCTGAGATTATTCTGTCTCATCTCTTAACTGCTTGTCCGATTTGACTCACAATCTCAATTAAGCGTTGTGCCCTCACTTCTCAGAGCTCTTCTCGGCTTGGTCCTGCAGTGTGACATGCCATTCTTTCACTTGTCATGTGGACTCTTGTCCCCAGACATGGAGATTTTGGCCTAGCTCTGTGCCAGCATGTTCTGGGCAACCTCCTGGGTGGTGGCTACAATTGCTGCCTTTACAGGAACCCCAGCCAAGCTCTCTGGGGGCCCCTCCCGCCTTCCTGTATTCCACATGCACATGCTTAGATCTCACACTCACTATGCTATGTTCTGATCATCCCTCCTCCTCCGTGTTCCCACATACGTTAGTCAGCTCTCTGTTACTGTAATGAAATACCTAAGGCAACTAACTTAGAAAAGGTTTATTTTGATTACCTTCTGGAGGTTCCAGTTCAAAATCAGGTGGCACCATGGGTTTGGGCCTCTGGCAAGGATGGCACATCATGGCAGGAGCTCGTGGCAAAGCAAACCTATGTCATAAACCAGAAAGCAGGGAGCGACTGAGAGCCCTGAGCCCCACAGTCCCCTTTGTGGGTGCACTCTAGCTGACTAAAGGACTCAGTTTTGTGGAGCAGAACTGTCACCTCCTCCCACAAGTGCTGAGCCCCCCTACCAGGGACCTCTTAGGGTCCCATCACCACCCGAGGACCAAGCTACAAACTCATGAACTCTTGGGAGATGCAGATCATATCTGGACCTGGTGAGGGTCATTGCTTCTCCACCTCCATACACACCTCTGTTTCCATGGGTCTTCAATCCTGGGGCTGTCACATGTGTGATCCCCTGGGCTGTACTGGCTTCCAAGTCTTGTGTAGCAGCCAGAGCAGCACACAGAGGACGTTCAGGGATGCTGGCCTATTGAGTGAGAGGAGGAGGAGAGGAAGGGGTCCTCAGCTGGCTTGGCAAGGAAGCTGCCCTCTGCCATTCTGTGCGTGGTTTGGCCCTGGCCCAGTGCAGGATTTCCCTGTGTGTTTTACCTAGCTACAGGGGCAGCTCTGTTCTTTCTACATTCCATGCCCTGCCACAGGTATTTCTTCCATGTAGGACTTGTCAGGAGGAGACAGCTTGGCCAACACAGAGACACTTTGAGAGTTTGAGAAGCATTGAGAGTGGAGTTGATGGCAGATGATTAGAGCTTTGTTTCTTTGAAGGTCTGTTTTGGGGAACTTGATGTATTTTTATTAAACTCATAGTCTGATGAAGAAGGGACAAGGAGTCATGTCCAGAGACCCTGGCTCCAGCTGGCCACTGCTGTCCATGTGCCCGTTGTCTTTTGAGACCCAGAGCCCCCTATCTGGACCCTCCCTGAACTTGGCGATTGCTGCTATTCTTTTCTTTCCTTTGCTGTGTCCCTAACCCTTGCCCAGGTCCTGGTCTCTCTTAAATGGTCACAGCAGCTCTTTCTTCTTTCTCCTTTTTTCTCCTGAGTTTGTGTCCAGGGTGGGAGATGGAGTCTGGATCTCAGAAGGCTGGGGGGCTGTGGAGGGAGTGAGATAGCTGAGGATTAATGAGCCAGGGTGCCCTGTGCCAAGGCCCAGGTCATGTCCCAGCTGTGTCTCCAGGTGCAGCGTCCCTGGGAAGTATCATACCCCTGTGTGTTTGTGGCCTTAGCTAGAGCATGAGGTAGAAATCCCTCCATCCCAGGCAGGGGCTCAGTACCTCTGCTTCATCAAACATACTTTCTTGGAGAGAGACTGAGAAAGGGGTTTCTACGTGTTTTCCTGAGCTGCTTCTCCGTGTCCTTTGATGGAGTCCTATTTGCAAGAAGGCAGTGATGTATGTATAAGTGAGTTACTAGGCGGGAGGAGGCAGTGGGTTATAGATTAGCAAGGTTCTTTTCTTTTTTTTTTGTTGGAATTCATGAATTTGTGGGGTCTGTGGCTGGGCCAGGCTGGCAGGAGTGTCTTGTTCTGGGAGCTGCTCTCATGCCAAGATGCTGGCAGTGTTGGGATGGCCCTCAGTAAGGTGGAGCTCATGTCTTTATTTCTGTCGCTCTGTTGGTAACTCTACGTCTTTGGTGTGGTCCACAGATTGGTAGCCTTTCTCTGTAAAGGGCAAGATGGTGAATATTTTTGTTTTTTTAGGTCACACAGTCTTCCACAGGAAACCAGCCACATATAATATGTCAGCAGTGGGCATGGCTATGTTCTGATAAAACTTTATTTACAAAAAATAAGCAGAGGGCTGTTTGTTGACCTCTGGTGTGTGAAAGAGCATAGATGACCGTCTTGCAGCCTCGCTCTGCTGCCTGCTGACTCTGTGACTGTCCATGTCTTCCTTTTCTGCAATCCCTAATAGAAAGCCATGTTCTCAGAACCTTGTCCATGGGCACATCAAGGCTGAGATGCTACACGTGAGAGTTCTCCTTCTCCTCTGCCTCCAGAAGTTGGAGCTGGGTGGCTCCAGGACATCTGCCATGTGTGCCTGCATCAGCCATCACTTCAGATCGTCTTAATTATCTATCTACATCTTTTTTTTTTCTTCCAAAAGTTGGGCAGGAAGATACATGGTAGTTGCTCAGTAAAGACTTGAGCCACTTATCAGCAACCTGGGGCCTACGCTTACTGTCCTGCTCCTGCCCAATGCCCTGGCTTTGGAGGCAGCCCCACCAATGGGATTACAGGTTGGTTCCCAGTCAACTAAATTGGGTTATGCATTATGAATTGAAATTGTAAGGGGCAATTTTCCTTCTCACATTTCAAGGTCAGATGAGAGTATTTACTGGGTGGCCTCTGTTTATCTGGGAATGCAAATTGAATTTGGTGATTCAAATTGATGAGATGTTAGGAACAGAGCACTCATCAGAGGCATCATCGGGAGCAGTGACCGGGAGGCCAGACTATAGCTTCGGAGCCTGCTCCCTCGGCCGTGCAGTTGATTGGTAATTATTTCAGTCTTTGCTTTTCTCATTCTCTGGTTTTGTTTCAGCTGTTTGGATTTTTATTTTTATTTTTTTCAGAGAAATGTGTAATGACACTTGGAGGCATTTAAGATTGGAATTAGATGGCGTAAATAAAGACAGCTGCGTGCCAGGCTGAGCCTAGGCGTCGAGGGCGCCGGGGGAAGCTTGCTGCTCTGAGTCTGCGCTTGGGCACACGGTGTTAGGAGGTGGAGCAGGACTGCCTCTGCTCCCTTCTGTGTCTCTGGTTCCTTCTCCCCACTCGTTTCAAAGGCAACCTTGTCATAGTCTGTGGGCTTTGGCCACATGGGAGTGCCCATGTGGGTAGACAGTGCTCTGGACATGACTCCTGTCTGTGGCCCTGGCCAGGCTTGCTTCTCATCTGAGCTGCTCAGGTGCTTGTGGACACCACTCAAGATTATATGTGCAGTGGCATCCTGTAACCTTGAGGGCTTTGCCCCGGGGTGAGGGCGGCATACTTGTGCAGGAGAACCCTGCTGACCACCTCTGCTGCCACCCTCGGTCCTGCACAGATTTAGAAAAGGGGGTTGGGATGTGCATCTCCACCAGCTCATTACAAAGGAGCCACCCAACATACTGGACACAGATAGTTTACCCATCCCATTAAGGTGCGTGAAGAGACCCAGTGCTTGCTGGGTATTTACCTGCTTTCTACTTTCCCTATGTGACTTCTTAAGTGTGGTGTAGCCAGCTGGACTGGGTTGAGATCAGTGACTCTGAGTGTCAGTGAGAAGGCCGGAGGTTGGAGAAGTCTGTCAGTATGCGGAGCCTCCTTGGGCGGATTCTGTGAGGCTTTGTACACATTCACTGGGCCCCTTGCTCCAGTGGAATCTCAGGACCATGTCTCCTTGCTTCTCTCCAGAAGCAGCTATTGATTTCCTTCTCAAAAGTACCTAGACGTGAGCCCTTGCATTGGCCACGCTGCCTCTGTGGAACTGATTCCATGGCTGACCTGACCTACTCACAAGAAAGAATATGTATGTCTCTCCCCCCCCACACACACACACACATGACCTTCTGCGGTGGCAGGGAAGGGGTTTAGGAGCTTGGCATCAGTACAGTGCTGCCTTTGCCCTCTGGAAACCTTTGCCTGGTCTGTGCTCCATCTAAAATTTTACCACCTTTGTCTTTGCCCCTTTCAAGCTCCAGCAGTAGACAGGGGTTCTGCTGTATTGCTTCTTCCAGCCCCTGTAAACATGGCTGCTTGCATTTCCTGAAATGTAAACTCAGCATACTCTCAAGCATGTGCATGTGGTATGGGAGGTTGTCCTGGCAGACAGTGCTCTCTGTCAGAATTGGAAGATTCCTCCAGGCCCAGGCCAGGTGCATCCAGTGGACAGTCTTTCTCAGTCCCTGCCAGCCTCCTAGGCCTGCCTTCTGTCCTCTGTCCCAAGAACCCTGTGCAGAATGCTTCCTGCTTTTCCACTGTGCCCTCACCTGGAGCCACCTGACATACTCCTGCTGCTGTTCCCCAAATGGGCTGTAAATTCCACAACACCTGCTGTCTGCACCGTTCTCTTGAAGCCCTGGAACTCTGTCTCCTCTGCCTTGGCATGTCCATGAGCAGCCTAGTATTCGGTGAGGTGCTACAGGCTTCATTCCATGATTCCACTTCTTAGAGGTGGCCTGTCATCAGTATGAACTGAAACAACAGGGATTTGTTGAAGAGCCACTCTGCACGGCACTTGGATGTGGAGTAGAGATCTGAACAGTTGCCACCTCTGCCCTCTTGGCATGCAGGAGGGCAGGAAGGCATTAAGCACATAAATGTGTGTTAATATGGCAAGTCATGACATGGGGGAAAGAACAGGGGCCATGAGATCAAATAGTAAAGGTGACTTAAACTAGGTGGTAGGCAGGAAGGTGCTTGTCTGATGGGGGCATCAGGTGAGAGAGTTCTCTAGGATGCATGCACAGCCACCCAAAGCCTGAGGTGACAGGCGTGAATGTGTGGATAGGGAGTGTGGCCATGGTGCCTGGGAAGCAGCTGGGGGAGGCGGGCTTACCTGACCTGGTGCTCCTGCAGTGTGTGAGCAGGAGTCATGGAGAGGCTCCAGGGATGAGACTGTGCTGAGTTTACATTTCAGGGTCGATTTGGTGGCTAGGAGGATGAGTGGGGTCCATGAGGGCAGTGATGGCAGCCAGGAGGCCATGGAATAGTCACACCCGAACCTAGAATGGAGCTTGGCTCTGAATGTTCTCTGGAGGCTTCACTGTACCCCGGATGTAGTAGGGAAGGGAAGCTCAGGGAGGCTCATTGGTGCTGCCTGGTGGGGTTTGGTGAGTGTCGATCCCTTCACAGGGATGGGAAGATTCGAGGACAAGCAGGCCCTGGGGGGTCCTCTCCTCAGCACATGGACTGGGTGATATTTCCCTAAGTGGGAGCCTGGAGTCCTTGCTTTGGGCTCCACTCTTCCCCAGATACCAAGCCCATTTCTACCTCCTTCTGGCTATCTGGGCTTTGTGCTAGCCTGGGTAGGAATTCCTGTCTAGAGAGCACTATTCAGACATTTATCCTTTGCTTTCTCTCTACTCTAATTGCCTCTTTCAAAGGCACTGATCTGGACATGCTCTGGATGGGCTTTGCCCTTCCTTGGACTGTGGACCATAGAAACCTCTGGTTTCCCTCCTGTCTGCTGACAAAAGGAGGGCGCCGTGACTCTGGGTCAGTTGTCTGTGGATTGCCTTAACAGCCAGGACAGGGCAGGACTGTGGGGAGTGCAGCCCTGCTTTCCTGACTGCCCTGAGACCTCTTGCGGGGCACACTTGGGCCACTGGCTCCTACTGCCCATAGTACTTATGAGCTCCTCTGTGCTGGGTGCTGTGACCTATTCTTTATTGGCAATAACTTGGAAACTAAAACTTCTTTTGGAGGCAGTTGGAGAAAGGGAGCTTCTTACTCCATCTTCAGGCGAGTGCCCACCTGGAAAGGGTATGATCAGCTTCTTCCTCCTATTTTGCAGAATGTTTAGTCTCTTGTCCATGTGTTACTGGTTTTTCAGGCTACACCGGCGAGAAATAAAGCCCAGGTTCACCTGGAAATCTTAAGTAAGTCTTCTGAAATCTGGTCATCATTGATTCTCTGTGGGGCCCCGTCCTAGTGTTTGGCTAGCCACAGTGGTCTCTTTGTTGGGAGAAATTCTCACCAAGTAGTCTTTTCACCTTGGAGGGCTCTGAGTATGAGATTTCTCGCCCCTTGTAACTGAGCTGCTGTCTCCCGTTGCTTTTGCCTGTTCCCGCAGACCACCTGGAGCAGGCATCCCCGACACCGCAGGCAGTCCTCTGTGCTCTTATCTGTGTTCACTGTTCGTTTTCCCTTTCCTCAGTTGTTGGGGGTTCCCCTAGCACCCTTTTCTCACTTCACTGAGACTAGCCTTATTTATCTTTGCCCCTTTCAAGCTCCTTTGGCAGACAGTGGTTCTGGGGTCTCGTCTGCTGCCTCAGAGCATCATGCCGCCCCATCCCATTGGACTGCTGATCAGCTCACTGTCTATTAGACTCTGACATCCTCTTATCTGTCAGTGCCCATCTTGATGGAGTGTGCAGCTGTCTTCTGGGCCCAGGATGGGGGCCTGGCACACACTCCAGGTTTAGTTCATTGGTGGGACCGCTGGCCCTCACCCTGTCTTCCATTTCCTAATCCTGCCTATGATTCTTCCTAGCTAGATTCTTCTACTCACTAGACAAGCAGAGTTCTAGAATTTCTTTCAGCTCCTGGAGATTTCCTGATGTGCTGGGAGGGAGCCATGTCATAGTGCCCTGCTCCTCCTCTGCACAGTGGGGACTGTGTAGGTAACAGTGCAACAGATCCAGCCCAGAGGCCTGGCTCTGGGGTAGGTCAGCACCCTTGCATGGCCTGAGAGATTGGGGCATTTTATCCCTGAGGTAGGCATATGGCATGGCACCAGTTGGTGGGTGGCTTGACTTGGGCTGACTCTGGCTGTTGCCATCACTGCCGTGGTGCTCCAGGACTTGGTCATCCACAGAGTAATGAGAGGCTGTGGAGGGCAAGCATTTGCTGTTTCCTGTTGGGGACACAGTGGCCTGACCCAGGTGACTCAGTCATGTGGGTCTGCATTTACCCATTTGCAAAAAGGAGAATGCCAAAAATCACTTGTGTTACTGTTTTTCTTTTTTTTTTTTGTTTGTTGTTTTTATATTTTGTGGTGCTGGGGAGTGAATGCAGGGACTCAAGCATGCTAGACAAGCAGTCTACCATTGAACTCCATCCACAGTCCTCTTGGTGGGCATTTTTTCTCCTAGTTTAAGTGTTAGTAGTCTTTTCCATATTTTTTATTGGTACATTATTGTCCATAATAGTAGGACTGTTAGTGGATTTTGATCTGTGTCTATGACTAAGAATAAAGGTGTTTTTAAGGACTTTGCAACAGTTTGAATTAAATTTTATCAATATTTTCCTGCAGAGTTTTATGCAAAAGAGCAATTACTGAAAACAATGTACCCATGCAATTATATTTGTAACTTAACCAATTGGAGACCACCCACAGATTGGCACACGCTGTCAGGGAAATGTTTGAGCAGCCATCAGAAAGCTTCCTGTGTCAGCTCTTGTCCAGGTGTTACGGATGAGAAGGTGATTGTAATGAATTCAGGTCCCCATCACAAAAGTACCAGAGTCTGGGACTCAAACAATGAACATTCCTTTCTCTCATTTTTGGAGCTGAAAAGTCCTTGGCCCCTGCAGATCACTGGTGCCTGGTGAGAGCTGTCATCCTGGTTCAGTGTTGTTTCTCACTGTGTTCTTACAGCGAGAGAGTGGAGATGGGGAGGCAGGGGACTTCTTATAGGAACACTCATTCCAGCATGAGGATTCTTCCCTTGTGATCTAGTTGTCCAGGGCTACACCTCCAAACACTGTCATGTTAGGATTTAGATTCAAAATACAAATTTGGGGACACAGATAAATTCAGTCCATTATAGGGGTGGTGCTTAGCTCAGAGTTCTTGTTTTGGCTTTGGGACTGGTTGTGGCTACTGAGGCACCTTTGTGTCCCTGGGTTTGCACACCAGGCAGGGCTCAGGCACTGTGACCATGCAGCCCCTCACTCATCCCAAGCATGCAGGATGCACTGTACCTCCTGCCCTGCTCCTTTTCAGAGGCAGTCCCTCATGGTGGCCATGTTGTCTAGGAATCTCAGTGTCTGTTTGCACACATGTCCTTTCTTTGCCCTGTTAGTTCTTGGGCTGCCAGGCTGGAGCTGTGAGAAGACAGACAGCAGAGCTGGTGACATGCTGGGCCGAGCAAGGGAAGAAGCTCAGCCAGCAGTCTCTTGGAGAAGGTTGTGAAAATGTCTCCTGCCACTCTGGAGTCTCTTGTGTCCTTTCCTTGTTCCTTCAAGTGGATATTCTTAGCCTGAGTTTCTGATGAAGACTTCATAAAAGTGGACTGCAGTGGCCTGCCACTTACAAAGATGGCTTCTCAAAAGCATGGACTGTTTCTCTCACTAGATGCCGCCTCAAAAAGGCATCAATCGATAAACATGCCCAGCTTCTCCTTGAAGCACCAAGAGCTTTGTTTTGAACTCCCAAAGGCTCATGGAAATACTGCTGACCTTAGAGTTCAGCTTGGCATGGAGCTAGAAGTTTAATTTTTTATGAGCTCTCTCTTCTTCCCTTAGAAGAAAGGCTGAGCGTGAACAGAGGGAGCTTCCCAATGGGGATGGACCCGCAGCCTGGGAACTGGTGTGGGTTAGTGCTGTGGGATTTGGTCACCCAGTTGCTTCTGAGCCAGGGAGGCCCTCAGAAAGCCTGTGGGACAGAACGGAGAGGTCCTGTTCTGATCCAGGGTTACTGTCCCACCCACTTGCATCCTTGGGTTCAGTAGCACTTGCTTGGGAGCCTTTGGGCTCTGTGTGTGTGTTGAGGAGGGGCCATCCTCCCTCTTTTCACCATATTTTAGTCCTTCTCATTGTCTTGGGCCTTCAGGCGAAATTGTCTCTTCACTGCCCACAGTACTCTGCCTCTTCCTGCCTCAACAGGACCGGCCCCTGGAACGCGTGAACAACACTCTTCCACACTGTTTTCTGTTTTATAAGCAAGAGCTGGTCTCTTCTTGCCTATGTCCTCTACTGACCTAGTTTTGGCTCACCTCTGTGGCCTAGCAAAGGCCCCAAAAGGGCTGTCCTTGCTTTCTGACTTTGCTCCCTTTCATCCTCTTGAGTCTTTGTGTAGGCCCCTCCCTGTCTGCCCTGTGTCTCCCTTCTGATCCTCACTTACCTCCTGTTGGGCCGTGAGTCCTTCTTCTGCAGTGCTGCTGCTGGGCTGATGTGAATACCACCTCCTGCCTGCCCTTCTCCTGCCACCGACATGTGGTGCCCTTCCTTCCTTTGCCTGTGTGCCTTCAGTACCTTCCAGTATGCCTCCTGATGTGAGAACACAGCACTCATTTTTTCTGTCTTTGCCGCTGCCAGTTGCAAAGTTTCCTCTCAGTTAGAGTCCCCTCTCTGTGTTCCATCTTGCAGTGCTGGGACCTGCAGTCCTCTGCAACTGTCTGACTGGTGCCTTGTCAGCCCATAGTGGGTACTAGAGAGACATGGCCAGAATGGAGGAGGAGTAGGGGGAGGGGGCTGTGGCTGGGGCCCTGCCCTTGGCTTGTCCTGCCTGTGGCCACCTTCCTTTCCTTCAGACACTTCCTTATCACCACACAGCAGCTGTATCCAGTCTTCAGCTTTTCCAGAGTTCAGTAGCAGCAGCCTTTGCAAGCGTGGCCCTCTTCAGAGGCCTGGGCCCAGACCCTGCAGGGCTCCCACCTGGCTCAGACACCATCAGTGCTCTATACCACAGGTCCCTCTTCTGAGGTTTCCAGATTTTAATTATTTCAGTCTTTCCCTTTTGTCATGAAGTCCAAGGAATTATAGCTGTTCAGTTGTTGCCTCCCACAGTCTTTGGATTGTTCCTTTTGCCCTGTATCACTCAGTTTATGTCTGGTTAACTGTACATTGCATTAGTAAACTCTCTGTGCATGTGATCCATGTGGGTGGAGTCCATGAGGCAGGCCCTTGGCTGTTCAATGCCTCTTGTTTTTCTAGTGCTCCTGACCCCCAGCGAGGTTCTGCAGAGTACTCAGGAACTCAGTCTCCCTGTCATCTGCTGAAGTAGGGTTTTTAAGTCTATGTTTATCTCTTGGAAAATTTGGAAACCAGATAACTGCCCTGGGAACTGCCCAATAGATGTGGAACCGTGATTGTGCCCAGTCTGGTGGCTCTCAGAGGTCTTATCTCCCCTGCCACGGGCAGGGCAGTGGGCTGCAGTTGGTGCTGTCTTGCCTACTAGAGTCTCTTGTAGGACTGAGTATTCTTCTGGCTTATTTCTTTTCCTTCTCACTTGAGGAAATGCATTTTGCTCTTGAGAGAGCATGGATTTTCTTTGTGACCTGGTGAGTGAGCTTTTCCAACCTGGGTGTCGTACCCTACCCCTTAGAGGCCCCGTTCTCTCTTGTGGGGGCCATGGAGCACAGCTCCTGCCACCGCCTGCAGCTGCTGTGTACTTGGGAATCTTGGATCTGGGCAGAAGGCTTGGGTCAGGGCATCTCCATGCCTGGTGTCCTCTCCTCCCTATAGTGGCTGGGGCCCATCTATGTCATGCTAGTATCTGGCTCAGACTTGGTACTGGGTTCCTGGTGCCCAGTCCTGCAACATGACTCTGTGACACCAAGCACAGGTCCTTAGGATCACAAAAGAATAGCAGATATGGCATGGCCTCCTGTCCCTTTGCAACTGCAGTGGGTGGGGAGAGCTCAGCTCTCCCCACAGATATGATGATGTTGTGCTTCTAGTGTGTAGGACATGGGGTTTGTCACTCTCTTTTCAAGCCTACACTAACCCCCTTGTGCTAAGGACAGCTTCTCAGAGTGTTTTCTTACCCTTCAACCCTATCCAGTGTCGTACTGTGCCCTGTCACCTTACAGACGCATTGCCACATTCCTTCCTCTGTGTATATGACTCTTCAAACAGCATATCGAATGCTACCATTCTTCTAATTAAATTACCCACTTTGGAGCAGTGATTTAAGGTGCTTGTGAACCTCCCCACCTGAATTCAATGATTCAAGAGTCGATTTCACAGTTCTTGATTATTAAATTGGTCTTTGAATAGTTTTAAATTGAACTGGAACTCAAAATAGCCTCTTAATATATCTGTTTCCAGTGAATAATTGCACTTGTTTTATACTGTGGCTTTGGTTATGGAGCACCTAGAGGTGCAGGTGGCAGTGGCTGACTCTGCATCTGGAGTAGAGATCAGAGCCAGGCTTTCCGAGTGGGTTTATTGAATGAAATGCCAGCATCTTGATTCTGAGCCTTGGTTCCAGCTTCCATGGTCTTGCAGGCCTCTGGTTGGCTTGTCCCAGGCAGCCTACACCAGTGTTCCCTGCCACACTCAACAGGACTAAGGCCGTTACCAGATCCCTTAGAAAGTTCCATAAATCTTTGATTTACATTCACTTTCGAGTTATATTTTTGCTGCTTAAAGAATTTTACTAAATTATAATTTAGAAAATCCAGTAAGTACTCATTCATGTGAAAGAGAAAAAATTTGCAATAGAGACTACCTCTAAAGAAATCGTTATCTATCGCCCTTATGAGTTAAGGTTTCCTTGAAATCATGTAATCAAAACAAAGAGAAATAATTGGATGCCAAAGATAATCTCAGACTGCAGATGTCCTTCACAGCCCATCCCCAAATTTCAAAATTTCAAAGTGGCCCCATCATTCTTATTGTCACCTCTCATAAATGTTATGAATGTCACCTTATATGAGAACCCTATCATCCTGTTCATGTTTTATTTTCAAGGATTGGTTAGGATTTTCTTTGGGAAGAAATCTTTGCCAGTGAAGGAGATAAACCCTGCTCCCTCTTCACATGCTAATGTGCCCTCCTGGTGCACTGGCCCTGCCTCACTTACTCTCTTAATCATGACCATTGCTTGTCCCTCCCTAGTGGATCTTAGGAACCCTTAAGCATTGGCTGGAGTTCTCTGGTGCTGACAGCATTCACCAGGGTCCTGAGCCGGCCTCTGAAGGACCAGCCAGCTTCATGCCTGTGCTGGGCATGGCTGTGGGGGAATTGGTGGCATTGAGAGATCAGGGGTCATGGCTCTCCCAAGCATACTTTGGGAGGTTGCCCTCTGCTTGGAGAGCTCCTGCCTTCTCTGGTCTGAAGAGATGTGTTGCCAGAGGATGGACCAGAAGGCCATCTGGATGGAGGTGGTATGATGCTGGGGAGACATGAGGAGACAGAGGCTGTGGGGATGTAAAGGGAAGGGGGATGTTGAAGCTGGAGACAGGCAGGAAACATCAGCTGGCCGCACAGAGGCAGGGAGAGGGCTCAGCCTGGCTGCACCCTAGGGTCTCTCCCACACTATAGGCCCAGTGTGTGGCCGAGAGGGTTTCGATGGGCAGAAAGTCTTAGGGACTGTGCAGCCCCCTCCATGCTGCACATCTGCGCCAACTGTGATTCACATGGGAAGTGCTTGTGCTGGCAATTTAGCTCATTCAGAAGTCCCGTACTGAAGCACTGCGTGGCTGACAATTTTTCCCATTGTGTGTGGAGTTGAGCTTCCCTCCCCCTCCTGCCGTGTGCTGGGATCACCCTGGGCGTCTATTTGAAATCCAGAAACTCCTGAAAGGCGTTAAGTAGCTATTCAGGAGTGAGGAAATGACAGCGAGGCGGCTGCACGTGCAGCTCTATTTTAGGGCATCCTGGTGGGGCTCGCTGTGGGGAATCATCCCAGGGCCTTGGGGTGGTCTCATCAGACCTTATCACTCCCCTTTTGTCTTCCTTGCACAGTGCCCGGGGACTGGAGAAGGCCCAGCAGCAGCTCCAGGAAGAGGTCCGGCAAGTCAGTAGCCAGCTGCTAGAGGAGAGGAAGAAGCAGGAGACCCATGAGGCACTGGCCCGGAGGCTCCAGAAGCGTTTTCTATTGCTGACCAAGGTACAGGTCCACTGAAGTGCGGCCAGGCCTGCCCCACCACTTGCACACCTGTCCTTTTCTCTCTGGCACCACACCTTTGTGCAGACTTTTACATGGCTGCTGCCAGTGGTCTATGCCCTCATGTCTCAAATAGCATAGCATGCCACTGCCTGGAAACCACAGGCCGTGGGCAACACAAACCTTCTGCCAAAGAGGATGCATCTTGGCAGCTTGATCAGGCAGTTTGGTTAGGCTGTGTGCTCTTACCCCGAATTGTCAGGAAAGTCCTTGGAGTGCCAGGGTCTCCTCAATCCTGTATTTCCAGGAGGCCTTGCTTTTTGCAGTCTCTCTCTAGCAACCCGTGTTTCCTGGCCTGGTGCCACACCCTGGTGGAGCCTTTTGTGTAATCGCTGGTCTTTTGCAGGGCCCTGACTGGGGTCAGCATCCTTGAGACCCAGTGGGCAAGGCAGCCTTCCCATCCTTCACTGTCTATAAGTGTAGAGGAAACTGAAGTGGGCTTTGGTCTTGGGTGTAGAATGAGGCTGGTCCCGTGTTTCCAGCTGTGCAGGATGGGACACACTTGTTTTCCCTACTCAGTGGTTCTGTCTGGCCTCTGTGCCTTTTCTAATTGTTCTTGCCTGAGGGGTTCCAACATCTGGCGTGTTAAGCCAATGTTACTCAGGCACAAATGGTTTTTGGTGAGTATTATTTAATAAAACATTGCCATGGACATTGAAATTTCAAAAGGCAAGGAAGAAAAAGGCCAAATCTGTCCCCAAGCACACTCTGTGTAAGGGTGGGGCATCAGATTGCTAGGCAGAGACTCCCCACCTGTCCACACTGCTGTCAAGTGGGCAGAGGGAGCTGTGTTGACCCCCCACTCTGCCCCAGGAAAGGGGATGTGCCCAGGAAGTACCAGAAGCCGTGCCTGAACAGTGTCTGCCAGCTCTTGATCATGTCTAGTGATCCAGATAAAGCCAGGTTCTTTATCTCTGGAACCCCCTGCTTATGAAGCTTTCAGAAAACGAGTCATATTTCAGCTGCTACATGCTGCTGTTCCCTGGCCGCCTCTGCTCGCTTCTTGGCAGCACCTAGATATCTGTGCAAAGAAGACCTCATGTTTGTCTTGGCATCATGCAGGGCTTCCCAGGACTTGAGTGGAGGCCAGACCCTCTCTTCAGCTCCAGAGGCTAACTTGGGAGCCCTGGCCTTGCAGGTGGATCCCAGGAAGGTGAGTTCCCAAAGTGTCTTCATAGGTAGCTCAAAACCAGGACCTTGCTCCTTGAGAGAAGGCACTCAGATCTTGGGTAGCCATTCTGCAGCCTCCCCGGGCAAGGCTTTGGGCCTTAGTCACCCTCCCTTCTTTCCAAATTTGTCCACTGGTGTCAGTATGAGGTGCCTGTGATGTGACTACATGGCCACGGGCCTCACAGGATTTAGTCCAGTGGGAATGAGGCAGCAGTGATAATGCTCACTGGCACCCGCCCCTTCCTGCTAGCTTCCTGAAAACACTGCTGCGAGGACGCGGGAGGAGTTACCTGGTGTAAAGTTAACGTGCAGACCTGAGGAATTTACAGTTCATGAGAGCATGTGTAGACCAGGGAAGAGGAAGGAGGTTCATCATCTAAAAGCTGCTTTTGGGGTCAGCATACAGATATGTGGAAGCAAGCCAAGATGAACACCTAGTCCAGCAGCCGTGGGAGTGGGCTCCCTCAGTCCCTGCAACAGGGGGTGCATAGCATGGGCTGCCCAGGCAGTGCTGGCTATTGAGGGGCTTTGGGCCCTCAGAGTGGGATGGGGGGAGCCAGGCTGTGTGGTTGTTTGTTTGGCACCTTGACCAGGCAACCTTCCTGTGGCATGGGGAGTGGGAACTCAGGTCTGGGAGCCTGGCTTTTCCCTGGGATCTCAAAACCACCTCTCAGTGTCTCTGGGTCTCAGTTTCCCCTCTCTGCAGGATGGCCCCAGGGCCCTTGGAATGTGACCATAGTGAGTGGGTGCGTACGTAGCTTACCCATTCTCACTTGGGCAGCTATTTCGAGGCCCTGACAACAAAGCCCATTGTCCCCTCCCGAGGGAGGCTCTATGGGACTCAGATCCAGGAGACAGAGCCTTGCACACGTAGCCAGTGAGGAAATGGAATAAACTCTGGGAGTCATGGCTATGAGATGGGGAGGGGTGCACAGCCCTTGGGAGCAGAGGTGACTTTGGGAAGGTGTTTCAGTTTTTCCAGGTGCCGTAACAAAATAGCATGGGCTGAGGGCTTACACATCTCCAGTAATGATTGCTCACAGTTCCAGAGGCTGCAAAACCAAGAGCAGGGCGCTCGAATGACCTGGGTGAGGACTGCTGCAATTCACAGAGCCTCTGTCTGTTCCTCTCTAGGCAGAAGGGGTGCTCTGGAGCCTCTTCTACAAGGGCACTGATCCCATTTCTGAGGGTGCACCCCCATGACCTAAGCACCTCTTCCTAATGCCATCACTTGGAGCTAGCATAGGAATTTGTGGAAGGCACAAACATTCAGAGCATAGCACATGTCTGTCGGGTATGTTTAATATGCGGAAATCACACTGGTGGGAGTTTGGCCTGGTTGGATTTCACCTTGTTCTCTACCAGGTCTTTTTAGTTAATCCTGAGCCACCCACGACCTTCCACCATGCTTTCAAGGGCCCCTTGGCATGGCCCAGAACCCCTCTGACAACTTTCCCAGCCAAGGACTGCTGCTACCATTTACTTGCTGCCCACTCTCAGGCTGTGTTGCAAGCTCTGTGTGTGCACCTGCTTACCTGGGCTGTGTGTGTGCGCACCTGCTTACCCAGGCAACTTCAGTTTTTAGAACAGTTTCCTTTCCAATTTTTTTATTTGTTCCTTTTAGTTATATATGACAAGAACATTTTGATTGACAGAAAAATTAAGATTTTTGATTTACAGAAAAATTAAGAATTCAGAGAATTCCCTGTATCTAGTATCCCCTAGTAACACTTTGTGTTAGTATGACATGTTTGATATAATTAACTGGTATTGATACATTATTATTAACTAAGATGAATA
This sequence comes from Ictidomys tridecemlineatus, assembly GCF_052094955.1. NCBI lineage: Eukaryota > Metazoa > Chordata > Mammalia > Rodentia > Sciuridae > Ictidomys > Ictidomys tridecemlineatus. Next base: position 394,399 of record NW_027520960.1, on the reverse strand, counting down.
CTTTATTCAGAGTCTCTTAATCCATTTGTAATGTCTTTTTTCTCTGTTAGGATCCCATCTAAGATACCATGTGACATTTACTCCCCATATCTCCTTGGGGTCCTCTTGGCTGTGACAGTTTTACAGACGTTGTTTCTGGTGACCTTGGCAATTTGGAGGTGTGTTCCTCTTTGGAGATTTACCTGCTGTTTTTCTCATGATTACCAGTGGTTGTGGGTTTGGGAAAAAGAGGTAAAATTTCATTCTCAACACATCATGTCAAGGGGACATGCTGTCAGTGTGACTTGCTACTAATGATGGTGGCCTCGAGCCCCTGATGAGGTCTGGTTTGACAGGCTTCTCCTATGTCAAGTTCCTGTTTCCCAGTTTCTACCTGCATTTTTAGAAAGAGGTCAGTGTGCATTGCCTCCACCTAAGGGGTTGGGAGTTGATACTCTCTCCTTGGAGGCAGATTTCTCTATCTAAGTTATTTAGAATTCTTTAGCCTGGCTGGTGTTTCAGCCAGCTTTTGCATTGCTATGACCAGAATACCTCATAAGAACAGCTTAGAGGAGGAAAATTTTATTTTGGCTTACAGAATCAAAGGTTCAGTACATAGACAGCCAACTCCATTGCTCTGGGCCCAAAATGAGGCAGCACATCATGGGGAAAGGATGTGGTAGAGGAGCTTTTCTTAGCTCATAGGGGCCAGGAAGTGGAGCAGGAAGGGGAAGGGCTGCAGGGAAGATGAGCTCTTCCAGGGCATGCTCACAATGACACTCCTTCTCCAGCCACCAGCTTATAGTTATCACCCCGTCAGTCCATTCAAACTAGGATGGGCTGATTCGGCTACAACTCCCATAGTCCAGTCACTTCACCTCTGAACATTCCTGCATTACCAGGAGCTTTGGGGGAACACCTTATATCCTAACCATGATGAGGAGTTTGTCTCTTCTCCCTCATTTATTATATCAGATGGACTTGTGGACATTTATTTTAGGTTTGGGATTTTAATCCATTACTACTTTATTCTGTGGCCGTAGCACTGGGGTCTTTCAGTTGAATCCTGGGTCCCTTTGATGTCATTGTGGGTTTATATGTGAGTTTTTCTTAATTAATTGATTTTAATTAGGTATATATGATAGCAGAATGTGTTTTGATTCATTGTACACAATTGCAGCACAACTTTACATTTCTAGGGTTGTACATAATGTAGAGTCACACCATATGTGCAATCATACATGTATGTAGGGCATCTCATTCCATCATCTTTCCTGTTCCCATGCACCCTCAATATCTTCCTTCCCCTTTGCCCAAAGTTCCTCCATTTTGCCCCATGCCTCCCCCCTCTCTGTTATGGATCAGCATCCACTTATCAGAGAGAACATTCGGCCTTTGTTTTTGTTTTGAGCATTGTCCTACTTCTGGCATTGCAAGATGCTCTGGGCTCATCCTGTATATTTCCTGTCCCAGTCATAGAGTCAGCCATTTTTCCAGGGGTCCCTGGCTGTTTTCATGCAGCCTGGTGTTTGGAAAGTGGGTCTTGCTACTTGGGTATTACCAATGGATGTCTGTCAGCCAGAAGAGCCAGGAGATGTGTGTAAATTGCATGTGTGCGTGTGAATGCATCTGTGGGACCATCTGTGTCACATTCACTTGAGTTCACACCGGAGTCCTTGACTTGCTCAGGCCCAGCCCCACATGGGCCATTCCGGTTCCTCCTTTTTCTATAGGCCCAACCCAGCAGCACGAAGCCTGGCTTCCACTGTGTTTACTTGGTTGAAAGTGTGTAGCCATGTTCCAAGTGGTAACCCCAGTTGAGGGCTTTTAAATTTTTATTTGAAATCTAGGTCCATAGGAAGTTGCAAAGGTGGTTCAGAGACGTCTCTTGAATCTGTCACCTCATGCCCCTGATGGTTACCTTTTACATGACTACATGCTTTTTGACTTAGGAGGGGGCTCATGTGCCAATAAACCTATCGTAAGTTGAAAATACAGTGAGTCAGAAAATGAATTTAAGACACTTCATCTACTGATAGCCCCCGCTCAGCCCCGCCTGCCTCAACGTGCTCAGGACACTTGCACTGGCCTGCAGTCTAGCAGAGTGATCTCCACAAGGCTTGCTCGATAATAAAGTGTTGGATAGCTCATGAAATTTCACTGAATACTGTACTGAAAGTGGAAAGCAGACTGGGTAAAGTTATAATATCCCCAGATTCTTAAGCCTTATGATGAAAACTTGGGGACTGCACAGGGCATGGCAGCAGAACATGAGTTTAGTCTTGGCAGCATGTGTGTCCTGTGCCTGTCCCCCATCCCCTGCCTGCATCCTCTCCAGTCACTCTCACTCTCCCTCAGCACTTGACTTTGGCAGCTTCTGATCTGCTTTCTACTTTTGCAGCCCTGTCATTTTAAGAATGTTACATAAATGGAATCAGAACATCCTCTTTAAAAATTGGCTTTTCTCATACAGTGTGATAACCTCCTGAGCCGCCCGAGTTTTTGTGTGTTCATCATGTGTTCCTTTGTCACTGCTGAGTAGTATTTCATGGTAGGATGCACCATGGCCTTTTAGCTTTTGTTGCCTCCATGTTTTGCTATTATAGATAGAGCCATGGTGATGGGGGGAAGGGAGTGAACAGGGTGACACTGGTCACAGGCTTACTTTCTGAGCTCTTGCTAGAATCCAGATCATCAGTGGCTACTGGGCACTGGGGGAGAAGGCTCCTGGGAATGCTAGAGTGGTCTTCCACCCCTCACCTTGCCTTTGCCTTGGCTTGTCAGAGCTCAGTAAATCCTTACTGGGTTGTGGGACTAAGGGTCCTGGTTCCTCTCAAGACAGAAAGCCCTGGGGGCTGAAGGCTGTAGGAAGGCAGCTGTTCCTCTGGCACTGGGGTGTGACTTTCCATCATTGCTGTGGTACCTCTAGACCCCATAGCTGGAGACCTCACATATTTATCAGAGAGCTGTGTGGCCTGGGCAGGCATGGCTGGTTCCTGGACTCTGGTAGGACCTGCATGACATGATCAGGGGTTTCGACTTAGCCCCTGCTGGGCACTCACCTTGGGCTCTGCGGATCCTGCTTCTGAACTCACTAGGGTCACTGGCATAATCTAGTCTCTGCAGTCCCAAACCCTGTCCTGGAGGCTACCGGAATGTGCCCTTCTGTTTCCCACCTGTCCTTGTAGCCCATAGAGGGTGGTGAAGACCCTCCCAGCCTTCAGACCTCTCCAGTTCTCTTCTTTTCATAGCCCCGTATTCACTGGAGAAAGCACTGTTTTTCAGAGCTCCTGGGATTATATTGGCCTGCCTGGATGTCCAGAATAACTTCCCTACTTGAATGTCTGTAACTATAGTTGTATCTGAAAATTCCCTGTGTCTTGCCAGGTAACCATGGGCATAGGTGTGAGAGAACAGGATATGGGCATCTTTGAATGAATGTCATTTGAGTGAATGTCATTGTCAATGACACCAGGGGTCAGGGATGGGAGATATATAAAAGTCATATTTTGAAAACTCAGATGCCTGCCTCAGCTGGGGGAGTGGGCCTGCCCAGGTAGGGCGGGTTGGAGTGTATGACCCATTTGGGGAGGAGAGGGTCATGTGGTTGTCCTGAGGGATCTTATTTTCTCAGAAAGCTAGCAGTCTGGATGCATATATGGAGTGTTCCAAACAGCTGTGTGACTGCAGCTGTTCTTGGAGGCCAGATCTGGCCTGTGGTTGTGTGTTTCCTCTGCTCTGATTTGTGGCCTCTAGTTTACGTTATCAGAGTTACTTTGGTTCTGGTGGCTGTTCAGATCCCCTCTCAGGTTGGGAGTTGGTCAGAAAGAGGACCTGCTTTTGATGGTACTAGGGTGGCTCAATCTCTGTCCCCTGTGGAGTCTGAGCTCTTTATTGTCCCAGTGGGGTCTTTTACGACTCTGGAAGCTCGTGTCTGGCTTCCTAGGGAGTTTCTGTCTTTGACATTCACACCTCAGGCTCCCATTGCAGGAAATTTCCATTTTCTCCTCTACTTAGTAGATGAGAAGCTTTTGGTCCAAGTTGACCTCCTCAACTCACGCTGAGTTCATGGGCGTCTCTGAGTTAGCAGGAAGGTAGATATTGATTGCTTGACACTGACTGATTATTTATACTGACTATCCCTGTAAGGCATGTTGCGATGAATCGATACCAATCGCCACGCAGCCCCTGGGCTGGGGATGCAAGGATTTGTCTTGCCAGCCAGCATGATGAAGCTGTTCATCAGGCTGCTCTGGGAGGGTGTGTTGTGCTTTGACGTGTGGTGTCTCATATAGGTGATGTCCAACTCCCAAGGACTCTGACCTGGGCACATCAGACCCCAGCCTGGCTTGCTTGTGATTGGGGAGTACCCCCTCTCCAAGATTCCCTGAGGTGGTTGCCATGGACCTCAGGTTTCTTTAAGAGGCTGGTCTTTCCCTTGCCTTGCTGGGGAGGCATCCTCACCCTGTGCACCTCCAACCCGCCTCCCTGAGGGGAGAGCATAGCACAACCCGCCTCCTGAGGGGAGAGCATAGCACACCAACCACCAACAGGACCTGGATGTAGCCTACTGAGGAGCCCAGTTGATGGCTCTCAGTGTCTGCATCCCCTCTGAGGGGCCTGTTGGTGTACTTGACATTTAAGTATTCGGTGCTTGGAATGCGCAATTTTATTTTGAGACCTTTATTAAGCGGCTCTGGTCTAAGGAGTTAATTGTTACTGATAGCTAAGAGTATAATTACCTTGGTAAAATATCATGACTATTTTAAGCAATTGAAAATTGGCTTCTAGAACTGGGTGAACACAAACCATTTTCTTATTTGAAATGAGCTATTTCCAGTGTGCCCTAATATTCTACAACATGGTTGCAGAATCTTATTTATAGAATGTAAGCAGTAAAAGCTAACTTTTAGCAAGAAATATGTTTAATGAAATGAAGTCTCCCTCCTTTTCTCTACTGGGCCCCACCCCCTTGTTCAGGTGGAGTGGTTCTAGGGACACTTCTCCTGGAGAATGCTGCCAAGTGTTTTCCCCTGGGCCCCTGGTATCAGGCACCTCTTGCTAATAGGGTGGCTGTAGAGCATATCACTCTGGTCATGGTGCACTGTGCCCCATGACCCCTGTGTGTGGGGCCTGGGGTACCTGGAGTTTCACGGGAACTGGGCTGTGCATCCTGGGGAGTGTCTGCTCTACACTGGTTGCCCTGTCGTGCAAGCCCGTTAGCCTGAGTCAGCTTCTCTGGAGGTGAGAGTGGTCATCCTGACCCTTCCCTTCTCTTTGTCCTTCCTGCTTGCTGGGAGGCTTGGAACACTTATTTCTGTAAAATATCCTCAGTAAGCTAGAGAACTGCTCTCAAGCATCAGTGATTATCCTATGGTGTCAAGACCGCTGCTCTGGAAGGGTCACATGGGCCGCAGTGCTGTGCCCTGCAGCTCTATCCTGAGCAGAGGAGCCTTGACCCAGAGGCCAGGGAGAGACCTGGGCAGGTTGGTGCTTCTTCTGCAGTGCACATCATGACTGGTGTCAAATCTTTAAGGAGGGCTGAGGCACAGATAAGACTGGTCAGCAGAGGCAGCCGCTGAGTAAGTAAGTAAGCAAGCAAGCAAGCAAGGCAGCCGCCAAGTGGGAAACAGCTAAATGTGGGGTGAAGGCTGCCAGGCGAACTTGAGAACACCCAGGCGGGAAGTGCAAGGGGTCCTCTCCAGGGAGTTCAAGATGGGCTTTCCTTCGTGGAGTCCAGAACATTGTTCTGCCAGCGGCAGGTGGTGCAGACATGCTTATGGTCATTGCTGCGTTGTGCACCTTCCTGGCAGACGCCAGGGTGGGTTTTGGGCCTCCTTTTTCCATAAGATGCGGAAAATGTCCTTTCAGATCTCTGGGATTCTCCCAAGCTGTGGCTGTGTGAGATCCCATGATTTTTTTCCAACTTGCAGGAATGCAACTGGTCTCTCCTTGTGTGTGGAGAAGTCAAGGTGTGGCTAGGGTGGAAAGGGGAAGCTTCCTGGCCCTGTGGGAGCTGGACACCACAGACCATTCTGGGCTGTAGGAGCCCTGAATGTCTTTGAAGTGCTGTCCTAAGAGGAATGTGTGTTGGGAACCCTATCCTGTGGCCTGTGTTGCAGGCAAAGGCAGAAGTGCTGTGGATTGTGTGGGCTGCAGAGCCTGGCTGGCACCTTGCTCAACTGTCCTTTGCACAGTGGGGTTTAGGTGGCACATACTGCTGCAGTGTTTTTGAATGAATTATCTTCTCTCTCCTCTGAAATAATGTAGTGAAGTCACCTCTTACATGTGTTTGTGCTCCTGTAAGATAAGTGAGTAAAGGGGATGTGGAGGAGGATTGCATTCTATTTATATCATCTGTTTTATATTTACTCAACATTGGGAGCTTACACTTGGAGCCCACCCCCTCGAGGTCCACCTTAGCCTGCACTTTTCCTGGCATGGATGCCGTCACCATCCTCAGGAGATATTGCGATAGTTGGCTTCATGTGATCTACACCAGTGGTTGCTGAGCCTGGACTTGGGCAGTGGGAGTGGCATGGGGATGGATACAGACCCTCTCCCCACCCTCCCTCATGCCCTTTGTTTTGTGACATGTGCTTGTGAAAAACATTCATATGTGCAGAGACAATATAAAACTGATTCTTGTCTGGCCAGTCCCCAGTGTAGGAAGCAGGAAACAGCTCTGCTGAAGAGCTTCACCATTCCCTCCAAGATACGGTATTTTCAGATTTACCGTGTATGTGTGTGTGTGTGTGTGTGTGTGTGTGTGTGTGTGTATGTATGTGTGTGTGTGTGTGTATGTGTCTCCACATCCCTGCTTAAATATTGTTCTGCTTTCCCCATGTATTTTATATCAAAAGAACTGTACTTCTTTGGTTTCTTTTTTTCTTTTTTTTTAAAGAGTGAGAGAGAGTGAGAGAGAGGGGGAGAGAGAGAGAGAGAGAATTTTAATATTTATTTTTTAGTATTTGGCGGACACAACATCTTTGTTTGTATGTGGAGCTGAGGATCGAACCCAGGCCGCGCGTATGCCGGGCGAGCGTGCTACCACTTGAGCCACATCCCCAGCCCCTTCTTTGGTTTCCTTTGTATCTTAACCTTATACTTTTGGCCTTTGTCCATGTTGATGCTATTCATCCATTTTCCCTGCTCCTGTGACAAGTAGGGTATATCCACTTAAACTTACCTCATTTGTGAGTTTAACAGTTTGAAGACCACCCTAATGGGGTCCAGCTTAGCCTATGTTTTTCCAGGGACCCCACCATGCTGCCAATGTATGCTCATCCATTCTCTTCTGTTTGGATGTTTGGTTTTTTCTAGATTTGCTGTTTCAAACAGTGCGGTAGAATCTTCTGGAACTTGATACATTTGTCTACATTCTGCCTCTACTCTGCAATGTGCTTTTTCTTCCAAACAGTCTTTGTGTTGAAGTCTCTGCATACACACTGCAGATATAGTATAGACCAAATGGCCAGTGGCCCTCAGAGGCCCTGGGCCCCTTTCTCCTCATCAGCCTCTACTCTCAGAGGAGACCCTTCCTGATTTTAGTCCAGCCAGTTATTAATTCATGCAAGTGGAGGCATTGGCCTGTGCTCCTTTGTATCTGGCTTTTGTTACTTAACGTTGCGTGTTGTTATGTGGACCTGAGTTCTTTATTATGTTGCTGATTTTTTCACACATTGATTCTACATGGTATCTGGGCTGTTTTCAGTTCAGGATGTTACAAGTAGTGCTGTGAATACTTTACATGCATATGGCATTTGGTGACCCCGGCATCACTAAGGTGGGTTCGTCTAGGTGGGGCACATGCTTGCTTTCAATGGGACCCTTGCCCCCTGTGTGCTGCAGCAGTGTGTGCACTTGCATGCAGGCTGAGAGTGGGGGGTTGTCTGGATATTCTTGGTGTGTGTGTGTGTGTGTGTGTGTGTGTGTGTGTGTGTGTGTGGGCGTGCGCGTGCACGCGCACCAGCACTTGGGATCTTCTTCCTCTGATTTTCCTTTCTGAGTTACAGGAGTTCTCTATTCTAGAATGAACCTTTGGTTGGAGGCAGATACTGCGGGGATGTCCTTAGTCTATGGCTTGCTTTTTCACTTAGTTGTGTCTGTTGATGAGTAGACACACGTTTTTAATTTTAAAGTGGTCAAACATTTTCCTTTTTACCTTTGTGCTAGTAGGGTCTTCATAAGCATCTTTGCCTGCCAAGTCAGGAGGACCTTAAAGAGAGTTCATTGTTTCTTCCAAGCACTCTGAGGCTTCAGCTTCTGTGCTTTTATCTGATGGGCTTCTGTCTGGAATTGAGTTTTGAGTATGATGTGAAATAGGTGTCTGGCTCTGTGGTGTCCTTGGTGAGTTCTGCAGTCGACCTGGCTCTGCTGATGGAAGGAGCATCCCATTGCCTGGCCTTCAGCTGGGTGGCCGCTCTGGGTAGACCTATTCGTGGAGTCTGTCTTGTTGCTCTGGTTAGTTCATCTCTGCTGCTGCCACATTGTCATGACTTCTGCTTCAGGATAATTTTGATAGCTGCTAGTGAAATCCTCCAAATTTGTAGTTCCTTGGCTATTTTGGCCCACAAAATGTCCTGGTGGGTTATGATCAGAATTGTAATAAATTATAAATCATTTTAGGAAGAAATAACATCTTAACATTCTGTCTACTAAACCATGAGTGTTATGTATTCCCCCTTTACTGAGAAAGTTTTTAATTTCAGCAAGTTTTATGGGTTTTAGACTACAAGTCTTACACATTACTAGATTTTTCTTTTCCCTGAGTATTTTCTGCTTGTGATGTCTTTTTTTTTTAAATTTACTTTTTAGTTGTATACCATACCTTTATTTTGTTTTATTTATTTTTATGTGGTGCTGAGGATCGAACCCAGGGCCTCACACGTGCTAGGTGAGCACTCTACTGCTGAGCCACAACCACAGCCCTTGTGATATCTTTTAAAAGTGTCTTGTAGACTTTTCTCTTTGCTGGTTACAGTCAGGCCTGGTGCATGAATACTCCCCCAGAAACCCTGTTGTAGTGCTAGTCCTTGACCCATACCATCCTTCCTCTGTGAATGATCTGGGTGTGCTGATTTTTGCAGTCCTGGTGCTCTGACTCTGCAGGACTCTGCCACTTGCAGGCATGGTGGGGCACCTTGTTTCACAGAGGTTTCAGAGGGCTTCAGAATTCATCTGTAGATGTGCTGAGTGCTGTGTGCATGTTCCCTTTTGAGTTTGTGAAATCCTCCTCTTGTTGTTTTCTAAGTTTTTTTTTTTAAATATGAATCTGTACCCCATGGATTTGATATGGGTTTTGTTATTATTCAGTTCAAAATATTTTCTGATAATCTTCCTGGAAAGGCCAGCCTGCATGCAGGATATAGCAGGGCCCAGGCACGTCGTGTAGGCAGATTGGAAAGCTGGAAAGGAAGACCCCAAGCACATTCTCTCACTTGCTTATTAATTTTTCATTCCACAAGCTCTTCTCTAGTATCTGCTGAGCGTGGCAGTGCGGTTCAAGTTGGAGCTCTAAGTTCTGGGGCTCTTTTGGGGTGGGACCATGAGCAGCCCTATGGGGTGGGGACTCTCCTGTGAGGAGGGTTAGGTCTTCCACATGGCAGGAGGGGTGAGCAGCCCCTCTCACCCAAGGGATGCCTGGGAAGGAAAGGGAACAGCATGCTGAGTCTCTGAGGCTAGCCTGTGGCCTATGAGATTTTGTTTTTAGAACAGTCTTAGAGCCATGGGAAGTGGTGACAGTAGAGAGGTCCCACATGTCCCTCATGAACTTTCCCTGTGGCAGTACCTTGTTCTGTGACCATTGTGGAAGTGCCTGTGGCTGGCTCTCTGTCATTGTGCTGCCTGGGTAGGTTAGTGTGTCTCCACAGCCAGGGACATGCAGGTCTACCCCACCACTTGGAGGCCTCCCATGTTGCCCCTGGGATCCACATGGCCCCTCACCCCACCATCTCAAATCTAGTTTCCATCTCTGGCGATTTGGGCATTTAAAGAATATTGTAAAAATGGAAGCATACAGAATGTGACTGTGCACATTGTAACCTTTTTTTTTTTAATTAATGAACTTTACTTTTCAGAGCCCTCTTAGGTTGATAAAGTCGAGCAGAAAGTAGAGTTCCCGGGTACCCCACCCTCCTGTCTCCCCTGCCATAGTGATTGGTATACCAGTGTGGTGGTGTCATCAGTATCCCTGAGGGTCACTATTGGTCCTGTGCCTTGAGGGACTAGCCAGGTGCATGATTGCAAGTGTCCACCCTTATGGGACTGTACAGGGCACTACTTCTGCCTTGAACTCCCTCAGGGCTCTGCCTGTTCATCCTTCCCTCCCCAACCTAGATGCCCCCAATAGCTGTTCATGCTTCTGCTGTCTCTATAGTTGTCCCCTTTCTAGAATGTCATTCCTAGAATCCATCAGCATAGCCTTGTTAGACGGGTATCTGACGTAGCAATATGTTTTTAAGACTCCTCCATGTTTTTTCATGTTTGATGGCTCATTTTTTCAAATCACCAAATCACCTCATTGTCTGAGTGAGCCACAGATTATGTTTTCATCTGCTACTAGACATCTTGGCTGCTTCTAAGCTCTAGCAGTTTTGAATGAAGCTGGGTTTGGGTGTGTGTTTTCGGTTCCCTTGGGTGAGCCTAGGGGCATGATTGTGGATTGTGTGGTAATACTGTGCTTGGGGCTCTGGGAACTATTCACACCAGCACACGAATACAGATTGCAGAATCACATCCTATCAACCCCATCTTGATTCTCTTCCTCACAGCTCTGGGAGTGGGGACGCTCCTGTGCTCTTGTCAGTCTCCTTCTTCATGCTGGGCATTCTGGGTCTCGGGGAGCAGGGAGTGTCCTGAAGGAGTGTGCAGATGCTTAGCAGCTGCTCGGACTTCAAAAATGGCCTCCTGGTGACCTCCAGGTTCCTGGTCTGTTCCAGAGTGCTGTGTTCCTGTGTTCCCTCTGGCAGTCACTCAGGTGTACGGGACCAGCACCCTGCCCCCTTCTTACCTCAGCAGATCAAGACTGAAGAGTAGCTCAGCGACTTGGCCAAGGCCGTGCAGTGGAAATGGATGCTGGATTCTTACTCTTTTTTCCCTCATCATGCTGTGTCCCCTGCCCCCAGTCTGAAACAGCCTCCACATGGTTTATTCTGTATGTTGATGTTTGCCTTACATGTAGCTGGTGAGAGAATATGTTCCCTATGGCCATCTGTTTAAGTTTGGGAGCCGCCTTGTTTACCTCTTGGCCGGGGTTGGGCTGACTTGACAGAGCTGGTGCTTGGTGCCACAGTAGCTGCCAATGTTATAACCCTCATAGTACTGTCCCTGCTCTCCTCCTCCTCTTGGGAGCCAGGGTCCTCTCTGGGGTCCTGGGCCTGCTACTCTGGCGCAGGTGTGCTGAGCTGGATCTGACTTGAGGTGGGCTGGGTCCGTGTTGCGGCACGCTGGCTGGGATCCTCTGCAGTCAAGCCTGAGCTGTTCCTCCTGACTGAGCTCAGGGTCTGCTGGCCTTTTCCGGGGCTTTGGCTCTCTGTGGGTCCCTCTTCCCTGTCTTGATGCTCCATCTGTTTTCTAATTGTGCTTGATGATAAAGCTTGTGGGAAGGAGGCTTAAGGTGGGACTTGGGACAGACTCCCGCTGGGATCCTTTGATAGGTGAGTTACTGGTGCAGCCTATGTTGGAAATTTTCTGAGTGGTGGGAACGTGAGAGCTGATGTTGGAGAGACACTGCGGTCCTGGCAGCATGCAAAGTGTCGTGACCTGTCCAGAAGGGTAAGCCATCCACAGGGCTACTGATCAAGGTTCCCAGTGATCTGTACTTTAGAGTCTGCACTCTGGGCTGCACTCTTGGCTGGGGACACAGGTCATTTAGGGCACAGATCAGAACATACAAGGGCCATGGGAATCTTAAGATGCACAGGTTGACTTAGTATTCTAAGGTGGGATCTGTAGTCCTATGAGTATCCCTGTGTTGGTCTGTGGCCCAGTATTAAGTAGCAGATATCTTGTCCTTCTAAGAGGTGGACAGAGACCGACCGTGTGAATGACCATCCTGGGATTATACTCTGGCCAAGACAGACTGTCCAAAATGTGGCTTTCTGCTAGAGGCACCTGGTGCGACTGGCTGGCTTGGCATGTCATTGACCCAATAGGAGTGTGCCATAGCTGTCCCTTCTCACCTGTGCACATCTGGCTCTGGCACTTGCTCACACCTGCCCTGGTGCCGTGGCCTCCACCTCTTCTCACCTCCCTCCTGTGTGTCTCTCTTTCACATACTGCTTTCTTTAAACCATCGATTCATTGCATACCATTTGCCAGATGCAGCTATGCTGCGCCTGCTCCCTCCTCCTCACCTTTGTGACTGAGTTCTGTGCCTGCACCAGGAGTGTGACTTGGTATTGTCCCCAGGTCTTGATATGCTGTTTGGCCATCTCTGGCATTTGATCTGGGCTGAGCTTTGCTCCTTGGTGGGTTTGGATCTTGGAGTCCTTGTGGCAGAACAAGGCACATCCCAGAGTACCTGCCCCTGAATAGCCAGGCAGGATAAGAGGTAAAGGCTGCCTGCAAAGTTCAGACCCAGACCTGCTTGCTTCTTAGAAGACACCTTCTCCTGCCTCTGCCTGATGTTGGTGAACTGCCTGGAGGAGGCTGTAGGTCCTCAGCCACGGTCCCTGGTTCAGCTTGCTGTGCTTGTCATGTAGTCCTTCTGTTTCTGCAGCAGGTCCCTCTGTGCTGTGAGGCCTAGAGAGCTCCCACTTGGGTCTTTCTTGGCTGCCATTCCGAGCATCCATGAGGAAAGAGATTGTTTGTTGAGCTATGGAAAAGTGCCATTTGCAGGTACTAGAAAGCCAGCCTTGTCACCATATCAGTGCATTGTCCCACCAGGAGGGCAGCTGGAACTGGGTCATGGCAGGAAAAAAATTTCCAGGGAGAAAAGCAATTTTATGAAATAAAGTGAAATAAAAACAAAATGCCTTTTATCCCTCTCCAATTGGAAGATGGTTATTAAGATAGCGTTGGATTGTGGGCATGTGGTGAGAGGTGGCCGCGGGCTGCTCCTGCAGTTTCAGGAGGGCTGGAGTGGAGCAGTAGAAGCAAGGCCACCTTGAGCTTCCTGCTTGTGCGGCCATGCTGATGCTAGGCTGCTGTCCCCAGAGGCCTACCTGTGACCCAGGGTGGCAGAGTTTGCAGGCTGCCTTCTGCCAGATCCGATGAGCCCAGCTTTATTCACTCAGAAAAGGCCTGGCCTGGCCTGCCTCTCCACAGCAGGGCCTGGGCTGTCCTGGGCAAGGCTGTGGACTGCTGGGCCCTCTGAGGAGATTTGGTGTGAGCAGTAGTGGATCCCACAGCTGCCACCCCTCTCTCTTGGTCCCCAGCATTCTTAGAGGTGTGTTGTCAGGAACCTCAATTCTTTTTTTCTCCTCTGTGTTTCCTAGATGGCTGTACTGAGATGAGACCTTCCCACTGGGTCTCAGCATAGATTGGCAGCTTTATCAGGTGGCTTTCCAAGGGAGACCCTATTTATATAGGACCCATTTTATTTTGCTGTGAGTGATGGCCCATGCCCACTTCTCAAGGTAATGAGTTAAACTTGAAGAGCTTAGTCACAGGAACCATCATATGCCCATTGCACAGACCACAGTGTGGGTCCCTGATCTCCAGCCCCCTGGCCTGTGGGTGTCCTTGGATCTGGGGGGTGGTGCTTTATACCCTGGAACCATCCCACCCCTACACCATCTGCTTGGGGTGTCCTACAATCTATGTCTTCTCCTTCCCTGGCTGGACAAGGCTGTGAGGGAAGGAAGCGGTGGTGGGTGGGGGCGGGAATGTCTCTTACTCACTCTCCTGGTGCCACGTGCCTCAGGGCCTTTGCCTATATTTCCCTCCTCCTCTAGTACTGCCCTCACCCTCCCCAGCTCTGGCTCACCTGGCTTGTCTTCTTTTCTGGTCATTGTCCCCCATGAGGTAGGGTTCATTCCTGTCTTGTCCAGTGGGCACAGCGCCTTAAATGTCATAGCACTCAGTAAATCTCTGGGAATTGTTGGGCTCCTTCATCTGACAGGGAAAGGAGCTGAGGCGCAGGGAGGACAACCTACCTGAGGTCACACAGGGTCAGGGAGCAGCCCTACCTAGCAGTAAGGTCTGCAGGCCCTGCTCAGCCCTGCTCACTTCGCCCTAAGTGCCAACATTGCTTTTGCCGTGCCCAGTAGCTGTGCAAGGGCATGGAGGCACTACCCTGGCTCCTGGGACAGGTGCCCTTGTGGCTGCCATCTGATGGGATGTGGGGACATCTGAAGGTTCTTGCAGATAGCAGGTAGCAGATACAGATGTTTCTTGTTTTGATGTCATGTGTTATAATTAGCAACTTGGAAAATGGTGGTCATTGTCTTTTTTTTTTTTTTAGTATTGTTTAGTTGTCAAAGGACCTTTATTTTATTTATATGTGGTGCTGAGAATCGAACCCAGTGCCTCACACATGCCAGGCAAGTGCTCTACCACTGAGCCGTAGCTCTAGACCCAGTCATTGGCTTTTAACTTTCCCAACAACAAAATTGAATGTGTGGCTGTCTTTGGTGGATGAGGGAGGTGGGTGGATGGAGAATAGGGTGCCCTGTCCCTGGCTGTCCCGACTTGTTTGTCTTTCTCTGGGGTCAGCTGATACATCTGGAGTGAGCCTCGTAGCCCTTAGGGCCTCCTGTGGCTTGTGCTCATGGTACGCGTGCTGGGGGGTGTTGAGCCTGCAGGATGGTGTCTTTCCCCCTTGTTCTGCTTCCTGCATGCTGGTGTGCTGCTATTCCCAAGGACACTGGTCCTTCGGTCCTCCTCAGAAAGTTTCTCCAGGGGAGTTAGTATGTGATGCTTTGGGTGCAGGAGGAGGCGACGCCACCCTGCTGATGATCCATCCAGGACACTCCACTGTGTGAGTCATCTGTGGTTCTGAGGTTCCCTTGGGCCCTGGGATGGGGCTGATGTGATAGGTGAGGTAAGTCTTGGCAGTCTTCATGAGCATTTTTAGTACTTCGTTCGTGGACTTTTCTGTACTAGTTATGAATTTCTAAAGTACTCCATCCACACATTATAAATCTTGTTTGTGGAGCTGTGTGCTCTGTCTTAGAGCCTGAGCCCAAAATATGCCACCCTTGCCCCATCACCACCTGGGCCTGAAGAACCCTTCGCCTCCAGCGTCCACAGCACTGCTTGGTGGTGGTTAAGAATCCTAGTCTTAAACAGGACAGTGCTCTTGAATTCCCAAGCCTGGGACTCTCATCTTACAAAAGAGACTGAGGCTCATAGAGCAGCAGGGCCTGGCCTCAGAGGGACACAGGGCCTCCATGGCCAGAGGAGTGTGAATGGGAGGTATAGGGAGGACTGGACTTGGAATCCTTGGCCCTGACATTCTGGCTTGCATCAGCTGGGCATTGCCCTTGCTCATGCTGTCAAATCTCCTCTCGTCTTCGGTGAAGACCTATTCCCTTTTTAACACAATTTCGAAGAAATCCAAATCTTTGAATAACCTTGATCCTGAAAGGAAAGGTGGCTGGCTGCAGGTGAAAATGGATGGTCGTGCTCAAAGGCATGGTTCCCTGCCAAGGCAGCCTCTGGAGTCTTATTTCCAAAAATAGCCACAGTGTCGTGGTGGTGTTTGAACAGCAACCAGGCTCCTCTTGGAGACTGTTTTAAAGTTGTTAAAGATGCCACCCAGCCTCCCCTGCTGTCCCAGGCTCATTTATATCTGCCCTTAGCCTGCTGATGCCCAGGTGAGCACTGGGTGGCTATTCCTCAGCACCGCATTGAGTGACCAGTGCACTGACACCCAAGAATCCTATGAGGGCCCCTGTGTCTGTGTTGTGAGGAGGTCCCTGTGCTCACTGTCAGGGGCAGTCCTCACGCCCACTGACTGGCCAAGTCTCTGACTTCAGGGTGCGCCACAGGCTCCAACCTGTCTCCTGGAGGCAGAGCTTTGTCTGCCTCTGCCTCCAGGAGAATGAGGGAGGTTCCAGGACCCCATGACTGGCTCATAACTGGCTTCTAGTCACCGGGATTTCTGTGACATGGATTTGCATTTCTAGGGAGGATTCTCTTGCCACAGATTCTGGTCTGTCATGTGCTATGACCCCAACCAGAGAAGTCACAGTACTGCTCTTCATCAAATTAACTTATTTTCGTTAACTTGGATATAATAATTCTGCTTAAAATTATTTTGAAAATATAAGTAGAGCCAGGCACTGTGGGGTATACCTGTGATCCCAGTTACTCGGGAGGCTGAGGCAGGAGGATAGCAAAGTTGTAGGCCAGCCTCAGCAACTTAGCAAGACCCTGTCTCAAAATGAAAAGGACTATGATGTAGCTCAGTGGTAGAACACCCCTGGCTTCAATCCCTCGTACCCCTCCCCCCAAACAACAACAAAATACAAAACCCCAACTAGAATTTGCAGACTCCCATATTTATGGAGGAGGAATCTGTGGTGGCCAGGTTGAGGAGTGGCATGCCCCACGTGTGGTGGCTCCCAGTCAGCTGTGTCTGGCTTCAGGTGGCAGCTCCTTCCTCCCCATAATGCCTTCCACCATGTCACTGCCCTCTTGTGCCCCAGAGTTGGGTGTGTGAGACTGCTTGTTTGTGCACGTATGTGAGAACATGCATGTGTGAATGTGCATCAGTGTGCACATGTGTGCACTGTCCATATGTATGTTCACTAAGGAAAGCCAATTGTTTTATGCAGTTTGGCTGCTTTTCCCGTGAGACTCTCATGGACCATTAAGCCCAATAGAGGAGGACCAGCCCTCACCATTGTAATAGTGATTAAATAGCAATAAAACAGGATCAGTATTTACAGACCCAGGATGCTCCAACAGGAGGGTATTAAATAGCATCTATCATCAAGCGGAAAACAAGTCACAAGCCCAGATGCAGTTTGGAGTTGATGTTCCTTTGGTTAACTTTGCCCACAAAGCACCAGACTGCCCCTGAGGAAGAGAGAAAGTCCTGCTAGGCCAGAGTATCGCCATGTGCTCTAGAATTGTATCTGTGGCTTACAGCATTGTTACAGGGACGGCTGTCAGTCTATACCTGATGGCACCTGTGGGTCTCTGTCCTGGATGAGCTTGCCTTAGGGGAGCTTATGGCCCTGTTGGGAGAATGGAAGAGAACTTGGAAATGATGCTATCTGCAAAGCCTGAGGTCTGCTTGCCTGGGAGGGGGGTGCAGTGTGGAAAGTCTTCTTGGAATGGACTACCCCTGGGGTCCTGCTTGTCCATAGAGCCCTGAGCCTCCTATGTGTCTGAGAGTTGGGTGTGTCCTCTAGGTGTGGACAGCAGGTGTGACCTGGCCTGGTGTATGTGGTTACACTTCTCAAGTGGTTTAGGATGAGACTGGAGTGTTGTTGCTGTTTTAAACCAGAGACGGGATCCAGAGGCCAAAGATGCTCAGAGAATCTGTGAGGAGTTACTGTGAGTCAAGGGCTCTGCCTCCTCTTTGTTGGGGGTGGGATTTGGGTCCATGGTCCAGGAGCACTTGCTTCTTGCTTGACTGACACATCACTGCATAACTTTTTCTCTGAAGTCTGAGCTTATGTTGTCTAGCCTCACTTGCACATGCATGGGGTGGGTGGCTCTGGAAGGCATTCCAATAACCTGTGTAGGTGCTCTCTGTGTCTAGGACTCAGTTTCTGGGAAATAGCAAAGATAAGATGAACGTGGACAGTTTCTGCACTTTCCTCTTCCAAAGCTCGTCAGTCCTTTAAGAGTAAAAGTTTCCAATGTGTTTGTAGTATTTCTTTTCCCACAATCATCTGTGTCTGGCCAGGGAGGTGGTGGTGCATGTCTGGTATATGGGTGAGCACACTTGCTTCTGACCAGGAGGAGGACCCTGGTTTCCTGGCTCCAGCCAGCTGTTCTGCGGGTGAGATGGTAATCTAGCATTCTTGTCTTCAGCCTTCCTGGCTGGTTGCCCTTTCAGTTGAGGGCAGCCTGGGACACTGCTGCATGCTGGCCTGGGAAGGGAGGGTGAGCAGGCAGGTGGATACTAGCCCCACTGGGGGCAGTGCCTGCCAGTGGACTGCTGGTATCCCAGGGTAAGGCTGGTTCTAGGCCCTGGGACCCCCCCCTACACTCCCAAGATGTGCTGGGTCCCAGTACTCAGCTGGTCTTCCCAAGGGAATGCTTTCCTTTCAGGGCCTTGACCTCTTTTCTGTAATAGGGCAGAAGCATGAACTACAGCTGTGGTGTACCAGGTGACAAGGGGACTGTTACCAACTCTCTAGAGATGGCTTGGCCTCTTTGGGGTCCTCAGGAAGACATGGACTTCATTATTACTTGGTCTTGTCTTGTGCTCAGGGGCAGGCCTGTGGCTGATGCCTCCAGGATCTGGTCAGGGGCGTCTGCCCAAGGCTGGGCTCCTTAGGTGATAGATTGGCTGCTGTTTGCTTTCCCCCTTCCCTCCCATCAAGGGGGTCTGTTGAATTTTTCACTTTGCTCTAGGGCCTGCAAATCCCACTAAGTGACTGTCACTTTTCTGTGGCTTCCTCAGGTGCAGTAATAAGCTTTCATAAAGGGCTTTATCCACAGTCTTATGAAAGTCTCTAAATAAATTAGATCCACTGGTTAGCCTTCGCCGGTGATTTTTATTAACCTCTGGTTAAAGAAATATTGCTGGTTACAGAAGCGTGATTTATTCTTGTAGAAGCCAGCCTCATTTAGCCCCTGTGCACTCCCAAGAGGGACAGCATTATATAAATCCAAAACCCTGGGCCGACATGAGAAGCATGTATAGGAGTGTGCTAGGGACTGCAGGGGGTGTCCTTTTTTCAAGCAATGACCTTGAGGATAGGGGTGATGATCTCATGGCACAGCTTGGAGCCTGTAGCCTGGTGCTCTGGTCTGTGATTGGGCAGGTGCAGAGATTCACAGCCTGGACTTATGTACCTCTACAGGAGAAGAAAGTGTCTGGGACTTGGGTCAGGTTGGTGCAGCCATCCATGTCCTTGTCAGCTCCTAAAGGCAGTAGCTCCTTTGCGAAGGATGCTCGATTCCCATGGAAGGTGTCATCCCTTCCCATTCTGGGTCAGTGTCTGCACTTGGCAGGTTCATGCCTGTGGCCAGCCTGTGCTGCTGGCCTCTTCCTCTTGTGCTGAAGCAGGTGACTTCTTTTCCTGGATTTGCCTCTTTTCATCCTTACTGAGCCCAGCACAGCTGAACAGAAGAAGTTTGCACCATGCAGCTTCTCAGTGCTCAGGGGGAGGGAGCAGTCTGCCCAGAGGACCCAGTGGCTTTTCACATTGTTGGACCCAGGCTTCAGCTGCTCTGAAGCTGCTAAGCTGGTGATCTGACATTGCTCTGCCCCCTTGGGGATGCAGTGCTGTGTTGAGAGACAGCTTCCACCATGTTTGTGGCACCCATTTTCTTCTTGTCTGTGCTGATGACTTGGGCATCTCTCGCCCCACATGGCCAGCCCTTGGGTGTGTCAGTGGTTGAGAGCATCCCTCAGGAACCAAGTGTGTCTGTTTAGTCCTGGCTCTGTGTCACTGCTGCAGGAGGCCTTGCTGTTCTACAGCTTTGTCATTGGGGGCTGCGGACACACCTCCTCTGGGTACTGCAGATTAATGATGCTCCAACAGGTGTCCCCCTGGGAGCAGAGCTACCCTGGTGGGCATGTGCTGCAGTGTTTTTCCAGACAGCCTCTGCCCCTCTCGGGGTGTTGGCTAGATTTGGGCAGCTCTTCTGCTCCGTTGCTCTCCCTTGTCGCCCTTCCTGCCCTTCTCTTTGGTCAGGCTTCTGCTGCCATTGCTGGACTGCTACCTGTGCCCGTCTCAGTGGCCCTGTACCAGCTCCTTGCCTGAGAGCTCACATTGCTGGGCTCCACCCTCGCTGTGCTCAGGTTTTTTCTGAGCTCCCACTTGCAATTCTGCTTTGCTGTCTGCAGGATGAGGTGGGCTGTCATCTTTCAGGACAGACACCTTGGCCTGCTGCTGTCCTGGGCAGTGCTGGTGCCGTAGCTCAGGCAGGGGGCAGAAGCACTGACCTTAGAGCTCCCAGGGGTCTGACCCAAGGCCTGGGCAGTGCTGGCTACCTTTAGAATCTTGCAGGGCTTGTCTGTAGGGATTTGGAGTGACAAGAGTCAGTGCCCAGCAAGTGTGTACCCCCATACCTTGCGCCAGGGCCTCCCCAGATTCCACAGTGTCCGTCCCAGCCCATTGGCCATTGTGGCCCCTCAGTCTTGGCCAAGCTGCCAGCCTTCTGAGGAGATCAGGCTTCAGAACAGATTGCTGCCTGGATTTTCAGAGGATTGAAGTTAATTAAGGAGCTCTTCCTTGCTTTCATTTTCTTGTATCTGTCAGCTATTTACATGCTAATGCAGCCCTGCCACTGAGGCCAAGGAAGGTGTCAGCTCCAGGCCCATCACTGTGCCAGAAAATAGTGGGAAAGGAGATGAGAGCTGCTGTATATGTTTACACTGTGTCCCTGTGGAGGGAGAGGGTGTTCCAAACCCGCCTGGAAGTCAGCTGCACAACCTTTCTCCCCCATGTTCGCGATGCGTCTATGTGACTGACTTGAGTTTCCTCCATTAGGGCTACATCTTACACTGTGTAATTGAATGCATTATGCATGGCAGTATCTTCGCATAAGCAATTTTGTAAATAAGACGATGCATAGAGGAGGAACAGATTTTCCAAGTTCAGGACTGTCTTTCCCAGAAGCCATCTTCCTTGGTGAAGGAAGCTATCAGTTGTGGGTCAGCTGTGGCTGTGTCCTCTGGCTCAGAGGACCCTTTCTGGATTCACAGAGCATCCTAATGTGGAGAAGGTGTGTGTGCTGGGGCTCACCACGTGTTGGTTGAATGAATAAATGAATGTTGGTGCCATTGTGGGATATACTTTGGCTGCAAGAGTTCAGAAGCCATGACATAGGGGTGTGGGGGGCATGGGGAAGTGGGCAGTGGGCATCAGGTGCCTTGCTCACTTGCCTGTCTTCTCTTTCTTAATAATAGACAGTCCCTTGGTGCTGTTCTGGGGACATGTTCTCCCTGTCCTTTGCTGGTGGAGATGCAGCTCGGCTTTGCCTCCCTGGGCAGAGCTGGCACGTGTGGGGAGCTTTGATGGCAGCTCCGCAGAGCAGGTAGATACTGGAGTGGGTTTGGTTGAGCATCCCCTCCCACTGTGGCCCACCTTGTTGTTTCTTGGCACTTTGGAACTTGGAAGTAACCCCTGTCTTGATGGAGTCCTCTACTCTCTGCAGGCAGAGGGTATAGTGACCTGTCGCTCCATTCTGTGTCTTCAAAGCGCTTCCTCAGCTGGGTTCATTCAACATGCATGGGGTGTCACTTGTGAAGCATGTCAAAGGAATGCGCAGCCGGGTGTTGGTTCCAGTGGTGAAAACAGGTTTTATTCAGTCGCTGCTGACAATGGGGAAAAGGACTCTGCTTTATTTCGATTTGTGCAGAGGTGACTGCCCTTTTAAAGGGAAGCTGAGGGACTTGGTGCCCAGTTGGAGTAAGGGAAGGGATAATGTACAAGAGCAGGTAGGGTCATCACCGTGAATGCAGTGAGGCTGTGCCTGCCCACTGGCAGCTACAGAAGGCGGGCTCCCACCCTACACCCAGGTTGGGGGACAGACCTATCTTCCCACTGTGGCACTACAAAGAAATGCTCTGAGCCCAGGTACATACAAACAAACATACCTCAGTAGATGAAGGAAGGAGGCACAATTATAAACTCTTTTTCCCTTTTTTTAAGTTAGTGTTCTAAGAAGGCAGACTGGGACAGGGGCTTGTCCTCCGGTGTTGGCGAGAACAAAGGGCACATTCTCTTGAGTTCTGAATTTTTTCATATAGGAACACAGAGGGGGCTGACTTGTATCCTGGGCCTTGGAAAGCCCTCAGGGCTGGGTTTGTCTCTGTGCTGGGCTTTAGACCAAGTTGTCACATGCCACGTCTTCTGTGGTCCCCAGCCATGAGCACTGCTAGATGGTGTGGCTGGAACCAAGCCTCCTAGGGCAGCATCTAAGCAGCAGGCCACACTTAGCACTATATGCTGAGGGAACTGTTTTAAAGAACAGCGAATGCTTCTGTTTGCAAGAAGGAGTAGTAGACATATTTTTCCTTGTAGCATTTCTGAAGTACAAGTAAAAACCCTGGACCCTATTGAAAAAAAAAACATGAATATCCTCTGGCAGGTGGAGTCCAGGGACCTTGGGGGAACATGTGGTGAGTTTTCCTCTTACATTTCAGATCTGGAGCTGAGGAAACAGATCTGAAAGGCCAGAAGCTCAGACAGAGAGAGCTCCAAGGTGAAAGTTTTCTATAAAAAACTGAAATGCAGACTTAAAGGAAGAGGTCAGTAGTGGAATAAGGGGAACAGAGGAAGGAAGCAGGGGACTGGAGACACAGCAAAGAGCATGCACTGGAGGAAGGGAACAAAGCACAAGGCCAGGGAGAAGCTCTAATGTGCTGGTGGGAGCAGCAGCAAGACTGGCATATGGGACTGATTGTCCTCGGAGGTGCCTGGAAGCATCTAGTTCCTTGCTCAGGCTCTACCTGCTGTTTTTGTTTGTTCAGAGTTACAGTTTTTCTTGAGTCAGTTTTGGAACCTTGTGTGTCTTTAGTCATTTGTGCCTTTGCCTTGGTTATCTTGTCTTTTTTTTAAATATTTATTTTTTAGAAGTAGTTGGAGATAATACCTTTATTTTGTTTATTTATTTTTATGTGGTGCTGAGAATCGAACCCAGGGCCTTGCACATGCTAGACGAATGCTCTACCACTGAGCCACAACCCCAGCCCCTGGTTATCTGGTCTTTAGCATCCAGTTATTCATGGTATTCCTTTATAATCCTCCTTAATTCTGTGAAGTCTGTAATAGTGTCTCCTCTCTCTTTTTTTATTTCAATTGTCCAAATCTCCTTTCTTGCCCATTGATTGCTCTAGCTAATGGTTCTTGTCAATAATTTTTACCTATCTTTTCTCAAGACCAGTTTGTGGCTAGGTTGATTTTCTTTCCTCTTCTCTATTTCACATTTATTTCTTATCTAATCTTTACTCTTTCCTTTCTTCTGCTTATTTCGAGTCAGATGATTTTTGAGGAAGTGCAAAAGCAATTTGGTGGGAAAAGGTAGACTTTTCAATTACTAGTGCTTGGAGCAATTGATCCTCGTTGGGCAAAAAAACTACTCATGTATCTAACCCTCATGTCTTACTCTTGTGATTGAAGTGTGAAGCATCTAATGATAAACCTTTCATTGAGAAATAGGAGTAAGTATTACATTCTACAGAGTCCCTATACTTGACACCAAAAGCATGGTCTATAATGTGAACATTGACAAATCGATTTCACCAAAATTAAAAACTTTTGCTCTGTGAAAGACCCTGTTCAGAGATGACATGATGAGTTTTGGAATTAGAGAAAATATTTGCAAGCCACATGTCAGACAAAACTCTTATCTATAATATATAAAGAACTCTCAAAAACTCAATAGTAAAAACATAAAAACAGAACCTAATTAGAAAACCAGCACAAGACATCTGCAGACATTTTTAGCAGAGAACGTTTCTAGATGACAAGTCAGCTCTTGGAATGGCGTTCGGCATCATTAGCCGTTGTTGAATGCGAAGGAAAACCACAGGGAGGTGTTACCGTACCCCTGTCAGACATCTTGCAGTAAAAGTAGTGACACCACCAAATGCTAGCAAGGATGTGGGGAACTGGATCTCTTGTCTATTGCTGGAGATGCAAAGGGGTGCAGCCACTCTGGAAAAGTTTACAGTTTACCCCAAACTAAATTCAGTCACCATCTGACTCAGCAGTTGCTTTGCTAGGCCTTTATTTCTGAGAAAGAATGTGTTTCTATAAAACCTACACAGGAATATTCCTAGCTCTTTACATGTGCATAATAGCCCAGGACTGGAAATAACTCAGCTGTCCTCCAAAGGTGCAGGTGAGCATCTTTATGCTGGGGCAGTACTCGGTAGCATCAAGGGATAAACTATAGGTGCACTCGGCTCGAATGGGTGTCTGGGCCCTCAAGTCTAGTGGAATGCCCAGGCCCTAAAGGTCGAATACCTCATGATCCTTTTCACATGACATTACTGAAGTTCTAGGAAGGGTGTGGATATTGGTTGGAGGGGGCATGACCCTCAAGGATCAGACCCATCAGCTCTGTGGTGGAGTGTTGTATCTTGACTGTTACTGTCCTTGTCGTGTCCTGCTGTTGTTGAGAGTGACATCACCATTCGGGATTCTGGGTAAAGGATAAGTATGATCTCTGTGCTGTTGTCTATAGTAGTGTATGAGCCTGTGATGCTGTTAGGATAATAAGTTTACCGAGTGACCAACAGCTGCCATGAGAATAAACTGTGTTGTGTCATTCTGCTGGTGTAGAGCAGAGGACATTGTCTTTTCATCCAGATTAGCAGCATTGACTTTCTCTGTCACTTCCCCATGGGCTTGGTCCACACAGTGCTTTAACTGACCACCATAGGCACCTGTCAGGAGTGTGTATCAGCATGTCCAGCAGTGTTCAGGGAGGGGTGATGACAAAAGTCCCTCTAACTGCAGAACTTCTGATACCATCCCTGGTCAAGCATGACCCTTTGGGCCGGCTGCTCTGCAGCATGCTGTTGCCTACCATCCTTCCCAGGCTCCACACTTCAGGTTTACAACAACAGAATTGCTTTTGGTGGATGATGTTAATATGTGCTGAGGATTTTTTAAGAAACAGCCTATAACTTGATTCATCTACTGTAAAGACACTGTGAAGGCTATATTTGCTGCATCACAACAACCCTGGAGGTCCTAGGAAGAATTGCAGTCCAGATTTCTTTTCCTAAAGAATTGTTCTTTCCTGTTCAACTGACCTGTGTTGCTGTTCATTGACTTGGTCACCAGCCACATTTCTCTTTTCATCCTGCCTGCTAGGAGGCTTCAGTCCAAATCTGTGACCTGCCGTAGAAGCTACAAATCATCACAGCTGCATTTTGACTGGTTACCACCCTAAGGAGAAGGACAAGGTGATTGTTAAGAGTACTTTGACCATGCCCAAGTGTCCTGTCATACCTCAGTTTCCCTGTCTTGACTGTATGGAATCAGAACGGCACTTCCCTCTCTTCCCCTTCCCCCTCTTCTTTTCTTTTCTCTTCCCTTCCCTTCTAATTCTTCCCTCCCTATTTCCCTCCCTCCCTTCCTTTCAAATCCAGGGGTGCTGTTCCACTGAGCTATATCCCTAGGCTTTTAATTCTTTATTTTAAGACAGGGTCTTGCTAAATTGCCCAGCCTGGCCTCAAGCTAGCAGTCCCCTGCCTCAGTCTCATGTGTCTGTGAGAATACAGCTGTGGCCACTGCACCTGGACAGACAGTACTTTTCTACAGGGTTTTGTGATGATAGATCTTGTCGATACTCATAAGGTACTTGAATAGTCCCTGGCCCCTGGCGAGCGCTCAGGTACCAGCCATCACCGCTCTTGTTCGTACTCTTCTGTTGACACACACTGCTTTACTGCCCTTGTGCCTTTTAAAGTGACCTGAAGTCTGTTAATTTTGTGGGCGATAGATAAAACATGATGTGTCCTAAGCAGGGGCACATACAGTGCTCTGCTCTGCAAACAAGACAGCAGCCATTGAGGTGTGGCACTGGGGTGGGGGTGGGGAGTGCCCCCATGAGGGACGAGTGCAGTCTCTGAGGCTATGACAGGCAGTGCTGCTCCCGAGTGCTGTGCTCTGGTGATAAAGCTCCCGGGAGCACAGGCTACCTCATAGGAAGCTCCTGTGCACTTGTGCTAGAATTGAATAATTCAGCATGTGAACAGCAGGTGTTAGAAGCTGGGGTTCACCCTGGTGGAGCCCAGCAGCAGGGTGGGGAGGCCAGGGTGACCTGTGAGGTCCTGGGTTGAACTTGGAGGCATCCTGTGAACTGATGTTTAGATTTCTGTAGTCACAGTGGGATAGACATAGAAATATTTATAAGTAACATCAGTACATGAGTTTGTCTACACACGCACCCCTTGCTGTCAGCCGAGAGGTCCTGTATGCAGACTCCCCAGTGGCTACAAGAACTGACAGCTCCTAGATTGTGCTTTCTCTAAATGGTTCTCCAGGAGAGTAATCAAGGATCCTTTGAGATGTGACTGATACTAAGACTGGAGTAGGAAATGTTCAGGTGACCTGGAATGTGTGTAGTGCCAGAAAAACCAAAAACACACCAACAATTGTGCAAGCAAACTGGGGCATGTCACAGTGCACAGGAGCCACCTGAACAAGCCGCCAGTGGCCAGTACTGGAGCCACTAGAGGTAGGATTCGAAGCCATGTTGGGTTATCAGTTCACATCTAAGACCCTGATCCGCAAGACCATGCTGATAGGAGTCAGAGCATGAGACAGCAAGTTCAGGAGAGAGAAGGGCCTCCTGTCCTGGAGAACTCTGAGTAGTTGTGTGGCTACACACCCTCGAGCAGGGGAGCAGCTACCCTCTCCTGTGGTGTGGGCTGTGTGTGGTGATGGAAAAAGAGGGTTAGCTGATGCCACCTCAGCCAGGTGGTGGGCCTGATTGTCATGCTGACAATATGAGCCTTGATGTGGCGTGAGGACCACTGCACTTGCTTTTGTGACCTTCCTCCTGGTAATCCATAGACCCAGTCTTACCATGAGCAAAGTACAGGATGAGTCCCAGGAATGGGACGTTTTGCCTGATGCCCAACTGTCCTCAATGTCATCAGGGTCATTAAGAACAGAGGAAAGTGTGAGGATTGGCCAAAACAAGAAGGAACCAAAAGGCACAGGACAGTGTAATATGGTGTCGCGGATGGAGGCTGGAGAAAGGACATCACCCCAGTGCATGTGTCTCCTGGGTGAGATGATGGTCACAGGGGAGCTGGGTGTGGAAGTGTGCGGAGCCTATGGTCTTTCCATTCATTTGCAAATCTCAAACTGTTCTGAAAATTAAAATTATTGCCATGGGAAAGAACGGGTGTGGCTTCTGTCTGTCAGAGGCTCTGAGAGGAGCTGTCTGCTGCATGCACAGCCTGGTTCACGTTTGCTGGGCACCTTCAAGGCTGTGTCTGTGGGCTGCCATGGAGCAGGGGCATATATGAGTGAGGGATGTATGGACCGGGCTGTATCCTTTGAGTGGCCTTCAACCAGATTGGTCCCCATCCTGATAGGTCTTGGCTCTCATGTTTCTGGATTCATGTTGCCACTTCCTACATGAGTTTGGGCTCCAGGCATCAGTGGGGTTGTGTGTTTCTTCCTGCACATCTGTGGAGACAGCTGCTCTGTCTATAATGCCTTCTACTAGGAACTTCTGTCTTGGGGATGGGGAAGGAGGCACCTCTGGGCCACAGGTATCTTTGGGGATGGTTCTTCCTCTCTCTTCCTTTTAGGACCTGGCTGCTGCCCAGAGGACAGCAGTAGATTCAGACCTTTGATTTGTTGTGCGGAGCTGTGGGAACCCTTGGCGATGGCCTGTGTTTCTGTGACCTTAGCAGAGTCTGATACACAGTGTTTGTATGTGAGAAGAAGTGCCCTCATAAGGCCAGAAGCTCTTCACCTGGGAGAGAGCCAGGTGCCCACTTCAGGCTCTTTAGGTTTGGAGCTGTAGTTTCTGGGCAGGTGGGTGCTTAGCGTCATGCCCGCAGGAGCGGGAGCCCCCGGGCACATGTTCTTAACATGTTCTTGGACCCCATGGCCTATGTCTTCAGTGGCTGTACAATGCTTTTTTGTAATGTAATCTTAGATTGCCTCTGATTTTTTTCATACTCCTGCTAATGTGAGCAATGTCCTTGACTTGGCTCTGAGTCAGTTTTTAGGGTGGAATTGCTGAGTTCAAGGTGTGAACACTTTCAGGACACTTGGCCAGGGTCGCCAACCTAGTTTTCAGGATAGCACCTGTGGCTTCTCCCTCCCACAGATGTGGTGTGTGGCCCTAGTGTTCCGCAGCATTGTACCCTTGCCATTGTGGGTGAAAAATAGGTTTTATTGAATCTTTCCTCTGTGTTTTCTGTCAATCATCTTTTCTGTTGAAAGTTTGCTTTTTTTCTCCCTAATTTTCTATTTAGGCATTAGTGATTTTCTCACTGATTTGTAAGAGATTTTTTATATATTAGTGGCATATCTTTCCCCCAGTTTGTCTCTTGGCTTTTATTTCTTGATGAAGTTTTGGGACACCTGGTGCTTCACGTTGTTGCATGTGTTGCTGCTTTTCCTTCATATTCTCCTGTGCTTGGAGTTGCCCATGGCCTTGAGAGCTGTTGAAGATTCACCTGTTTTCTTTTGGCTCTGATCCAGGATTTCAGCCAGCACAAGGGCCGCGCAACCTGGCCTGGTCCCCGGATCCTGAGGTGACACCTGGGCCCATGTGGGACTTTTGCCCTGTGGCACTGCAGTTATCTGGCTTGTACAGGTGGTGGTGGGGGTGATAGTGCCTGCCACAGGTGGCTAACTGTTCAGTGCCGTGCTCTGCCTGGTGGTGGATATGGCACTCTTTCTGCCCTCTGCACCCCTTTTTTTAGGTGCTCAGGGAAGAAGTAGCTTCCTCCGTTAGCCAGATGTTCCACCAGTTACCCTTCTTTTTCTTTCTGGTTGCTGGCATTGGGGCCAGTTTATGTGTTGCCACCAAGTGAGGGTTGGGAGGGGCCTTGGTTTCTCACTGTCTCCTGGCAGCTAGCATGGCCTTCCAGGGACTGTTTGGGGTTGTCACCACAGTGACACCATGACTTTAAGGGAGACTAAGTAGTCTTGATGTATTGATTCTGACCGCCTCCTTCCATCACAACTCCTTCCCAGAGTCCAGGCAGGGGTCCGTGTCACTCCTTGTACTTATTGTGGTTATGTCATGATGGCAGTGACAGCAGTAACTCTAGGAGCACATGCTGTGTTGTGGAAGTCTCTAGAAGTCCCTGCACGTTCATTCCACTCTCATCTTGGGCAACATGATTTTTACTGTGTCTTAGGAGCTTGTCCAGGAGGCATGTTTGCAGGTGTGTGGCTGGATTCCCATCTCCAGTGTCCAGCCCACTGCAGGAGGAGGCAAGTCTACAAATAGGCAGGGTCAGGGTCACTACAGGTAAAAGCAAATCAGGTATCTGCAAAGTCAGATTTACATAGTAGTTACCTAAGGGGCAGATCCTTGACTTTATGGAAAGCTCTGGTCTGTGACTTCTTTAAGTGACCAGGCCATATCCTGCGTTTATTGCTCTTTGAGTTGGTGGCAGTTCTGGGTCTGTAGCTTTGCATGCCCTATTTGCCAGCTGAAGGAGGCCCCTGAACTTGGATTTGCAGTGCTGCTTTCCCCGTTTGTAGCAGTAAAAGAATGTAGAGATGTTCTGCAGATCCCTTCCGGGGCCTGGAAGCAGCTCTTTCACAATCTACCTGAGCTGTGGAGTGTGTGACTTAGGTTCCTCCAGGTGGACTTCTTAGCTGCTCTTCTGCCCTCCTCAGCAGGAGTCTGGGCCTGAGCCATCCAGTGGGCGGATCTTCCTGTGGGGTGTTTCCAGCCTGGTTTTCCCTTGCTCCACCTCCCCTTTATTTCAGCGTCTTTACACAACACCAGGCAGCCGGAGCAGGCGGTGGGGCTGCTTGCGTGTGCACCACCAGCTCTTCTTGCTCTCATTGCTGCTATGGTTCTTCTGGAACCTGCCTCCACACTTCACAGCAGTTGAGCAGAGACCCTGGGTCTTGTTGTTGTTTTGGGTACCGGGATTGAACCCAGGGGTGCTTAACCACCGAGCACAGCCCCAGCCACTTTTTACATTTTATTTAAAGGCAGGGTCCCACTGAGTTGCCTAGGGCCTCACTAAGTTTCTGAGTCTGGCTTGGACTCATGATCCTCCTGCTTCAGCCTCCAGAGCTGCTAGGATTGCAGTCCTGCACCACTGTGCCTGGCTGAGACTCTGGTTTTCTTACCAAGGAATGCACGAGTCACCTTGTCCTTCCTGCACTTCTCTGTGATGGATTTTTGTTTTTCTCTCTAAATAAAGACTCAGCCATTTTAGGGTAGAGCAGCTGTGTCCTGTGACGGGGGCACAATCCTTCTCATGCTAATTTCTTGCCCCATCAATAAGCAACAGGCCAAAGAAAGTCAGGCCAAAGCATCCCCTCCCTGAGCTGTGAGCTGGACAGGGGCAGTGGGCCCAGGCCTCACTGGGGTGCCTGTTCTTTTGAGAATGAGCACTTGCAGTTGGTCAGAGCAGATGGTTTTGCTGTGTGTCCCCTGAGACCTGGAGTTTGTGCAGCTTTAGTGGTTACGGTTGCCCTGTAGGCAACTGTATGCTGTCCCATAGTCAGTGGGTGTTTGCACTTAGAGCTGGGATGTGACTTTGGTTTGTTAAGCCCTTTACCATCAGGGTGTTCATCCGGCCTTTTAGTGTGACACTAAGAGCTATGGCTGCTGCCTCACATAGTATATGGCCCTGCAGCTGATTCTTGATGACCCTGGGGACATAACTTCCTCTGAGGTGGTTCTGAAGCCTGACTGACTGATTGTTTTGTTCATTTTCAGTCCAGTCAGTATTTACTAAGCATTTGTTATGTCCTGGGCCCTGATCTGGGGGCTGGGTGTGCAGCAGGTGGAACGTGAGGGGAGTGATGCTAAAGTGGTGGGGTGTGAGCCGTGGTTCCCCCCATGAAGCAGCCATTTCAGTATTGTGGTGTTCCAACACTGAGCTGAGTAGGCCCAGTCCAGCCAGCCCAGTCTGTGCCTTGCTGGTGTGGAAACAGGCCTGGAGAGGCCACAACATCTGTCCGAGGCTGGTAGAGCTGACTGTGAGCCAGGGCTTCAACTCTGTTCAGTAGAATGAGCCTTATCCCCAACCCTTCTTTCTGTGTCCTGCCAAATAAATGGTGCTTAAACAACACTACCCTAGGCCTGTGGTTCCTGCTG
This sequence comes from Ictidomys tridecemlineatus, assembly GCF_052094955.1. Taxonomy (NCBI): domain Eukaryota; kingdom Metazoa; phylum Chordata; class Mammalia; order Rodentia; family Sciuridae; genus Ictidomys; species Ictidomys tridecemlineatus. The sequence continues at coordinate 363,562 of NW_027520960.1, read as the reverse complement.
ACATTCTGTGTTCTCCTTACCTTTGTGGTGGGGACACACTGCACAGACCACGTGTGGGCTGTGTCTTCCTTCCCCTGAGGACCCTACACAGGCAGCCGGGCCATTGGTGAGGCTTCCCTTCAGGGTGGCCTTGGCACCTCCCTGGCTGTTCTCGTTGCTCCAAGAACACCAACTCAAATGTAGCACCCATGTCATCATCTATGCAGAAATGAGGAACTGCTGTTAGGAACGCTCTGCTGGCTCAGGGTGGGTGCTGGGACTACATTATACAACTAACATAAATGAAATGGAATTTGTAATAGAGCAGTGTGAAGTCTAACTAAAATTGCTTCGGGAAGTCTCAATTGATTCCACTCCTTCCTACAATAGGTGTTGTAGAGCTTTTTATCAGGAGGTTGAAATTGCGAGACTGTGGCTTGCTGGCGAGAAGCACAGAGCAGCATGCTCATCCTTCTGCCCCTCCAGCTAAACGCGGGAGGCAGCGGGGTGGCGGGAGGGCAGAGCAGGTGAGCAGTGACTCACCGTGCTGGGGGCGAGTGCTCTCTGCACTGGGTTGCCTGGCGAGGTAGAGGGCAGGGGAGCGGAACAGGGCCTGGAGAAGACCTTGACCCTCATGGTGAGTGGCCGTGTTGGCCTCCTGCTTCCTCAGGGGAGTGCTTGTGTCGGGCAGGTGTAGCTACAGGAGAGTGTGCTTACTGCTTGACTGACGTGTTTTGGAGTTTGGTCACCCAGCAAATGGAGCTCAGCCCTCAGTACACTTGGCTTATTGGCCAGATAAGATCATCTTGTAATGAGACTTAAGGAAATTAAGGGAATGTAATAAAAATAGAAGGAGGTGTTAGAGCACGGTGGGAGTGTCATTGAGTATTTATCAAGGTTGCCAATTGTGGATGCAGGGCAGCGGACACAGCAGAGGGCTAGAATGTGACCCAGGAGCCCTGCAGCTGTTCCCCCACCAATCTCTGAGGACAGTCTTTCAGAACATAGTGAATGATGCCTGTTACCACGAACCAGTTCATTAGGCATGGCTAAAGTTTCTCGTAGTTCTCACCTTCCCCAACCCGGGTGATGTCTGATTTGTCTCAGAAACATTTTCATCAAGCGCAGTTGACAGCGTTCACCACTTTAAAAGGGTTGAGCGGCCTCGTGTGGGAAACCCAGCTCTTCCAGAATGCACCCTACCAAGGCTGGCCCAGACCTTGTTTATATAAAGTCTCTAATTGGTCTAAGCAAGTGGTGTGTTAATTCTAAATTAGTCTTATCTACTTATAAAAGAATCGAAGCAAGAAATGCATTGGTAACACTTTGTTCGCCCTTTGTTCAAGTTACTCTACAGAAATTAATAGAATTGCATTCTGCTGAAATTATCCTCTTCGTCAGCCATCATCAATGGAACTGTTCTTACCCAATTAACTGCAGTTAATGAGCTTTGACAGCTCTGAACACTTGTGTCACCACAGAGTTGTTTGTACCCGTGTCCACCCTGCATCATCAGGGGACTGTCCCTCTGCCTGCTGTTTAGCTTCTGATGAGATGGTTGGTGTGTGGAGGAGCCATTGTCTCTTACCAAGTCTAATGTTTCTGTATCCCTCTCTTCTGTTTGGAGGACTGTGCAGACAAGACTGGGTTTACACAGACATCTCTGGCGAGAAATTTGGACCAGTTGTACAAATTGTTATTTGCTCCCATGTATCCCTCCCAGATTCCGTGTGCTGGAAAGCCCTACACTAGCGAGCCAGTGTTCTTGGGACTCGGCAGGAGGTGGTGCCTGTGCCAGGCCCCAGTGCCACAGCTGAACTGGGGGACACACTTGTCTGCCCTCCGATTCTGTATTCTCTTCTGCTTCATCTTTCCTTGTCTCTTTCCTTCATGTCATGTAATCACAGCCTCTAGATTAATTTTTCTAGATTATACTCCTTGTCCAGAAACCTCTTGGTTTCAAATGTTTGCATTCTGGGGTCATGTGCTGCCCTGCACTTCCATTGTCTCCTTAGCCCTCCCTGGATGGGCATGCTCAAGTGGAGCCATGTGCTCTGTCCTTCAGGCTCTGGGACCATGGCTCTTGGGCAGGTGGTCAAACAGGCTTACTGTAGGCTGCAGATGTGACTGGGTAGCCATCATGTTTCAGAAATCATGGATTATTATTATTTTTTTAAAGTTTCTTTTCAGCTGCCTTTGGCGTCCAACACACATTTTCTGAGTACATGTCGTGTGCTGTGGTGTCAGTGCATCTCAGGTCCCCTCCAGGACCAAAAAATAAAGCATTGCTCACACCTGGTGACTCCCGCCACCCCCAGGTTCAACACCACCGTTAGCGGTATCCACTTTTAAATGGACTTATGCAGCATGTAGTATTTTGTATTAGGCTTCTTTGTTCACAGTTAAGTGGCTGTGCAGTTGTCTTGTTTGTGTTGGCATGAGTGTACCACACTTTATCTTTTCCTCCTGCATTTTCCAGCACTTGTGACTAATGCCACTGTGAGCATTCTGCACTCGTGCAGGTGCATATGGATTTCTATCTGGTATCCAGAGTGTGGCTGCTCTATTGGAGGATGTGTTATATGCTCACCCTATGTGTTAGTCAGATTTTCATCATTGTGACAAAATAACTGAGAAAATCAACTTAAGGAAAGATTTATGTTGTCTCATGGTTTTGGAGATTTCAGCTATGGTTAGCTGACTCCGTGCTGTGGGCCCATGCTGAGATAGAGCATGGTGGCAGAGAGGGTGTGGTGGAGCAGAGCTGCTCACTTCGTGGCAGCTGGGAAGCACAAGAGGCCAGCTTAGCTGTCACACTCACCATTAGAGATCATGGTGTGTATAATATGTATAGAAAGGAAATCTGTCCTATCACTGGGGGAGTCTCTATTTTTCATTGGCTAAGAGCGTTGTTTTGTTGTTTTCATTGTAAATAGATATTGAATTTTAATCAAATGCTTTTTCTGCAGATATCAAGATATGATCATATGATTTTTCTTCTTTGTTCTGTTAGTGAGAATTGAAATTAAGTGACTCTCAAATGTTGCAAGAAACCTATTCTAGGAATGAGCATGTGGGGTCTGTGCATGGTGCTTTGTGTGCAGTGCTGCATTGGTTTGCTGGTGAGTTAACGGAGGATCTTATATCTGTGAGCATTGGGGAGTTTCATCTTTATCACTTGTCCTGTCAGGCTTTGGTGTCATGGTCTCTTAGGCCTGAGGAGTTGGAAACTCTCATAGTGGCCTGCCAAGGATGGTACTATTTTCTCTTAAAGAATGCATAAAAGAAGGCTTCTGGGTCTGGGGTTTTCTTATTGGGGAGATTTTAAATTTGGGGTTTAATTTTTAATAGCTTTGAAACTTCAGATAATCTTTTACGTTTTCTAAGATAGTCCATTTTATCTGAAGTTTTCAAGTTTACTTGTGTCAAGTTTTTCATTTTATGTTGAAATATTTATATGATGCATAGTTATATCATCTTTCTTACTCTTATTATTTATTTTTCTTGATTGCTATCACCAGTTGCTTTTCAATTTTATTAGTTTTTTTGAACTAATCCACTTTGGGCTATATTGGTTCTCTTTTGCATATGTTCTATTACATTAATTTCTCTTATATGTTATTTCCTTCTGTCTTTGGGTTTCATTTGTCATTGTTCCAGTTTTTCGAGTTGTACATGTAGATAATTTGTTCTTATCCTTTCTTCTAACATGTATTTAAGGTTATAAATTTAGTTGCATACTCTATGTTTTAATATGGTGTTTTTTCCTAGTGTTAGTCAGTATTCCTTCACTATAATGAATACCTGAGATATTCAACTTAGTTTTATTTTGTCTCACAGTTTTGGAGGTTCCACTTCATAATCAATGGGCCCTGTGGCTTTGGGCCCCTGGTGGAGTAGCATGTCATGTCAAAAGAGTGAGGTGGAGCTGAACTCTCACCTTGTGGTCCAGAGACAAAAGAGGGGTTGAGGATGGGGATGAGGTTCCACTGTCCCCTCAAGGGTGCACCCCCAGTGACCTAACTTCCTTCTATTGGGCTGTATCTCCTTGAGATTCTACTACCTCCTAGAAGCACCACTGCTGGTGACCAAACCTTCAACACTTGGGCCTTTGAAAACTTGTAAGATCCAAACTTTGGATCAAAATATTTATCCATTTCCATTCTGGTTTTATCTCAACCAATGGATTACTCAGAAATAAATTTCTTAATTTCCAACCATTTGGTGATTTTTTAAAAGCTATCTTATTATTGATTTCTAGCTTCCTTGTGCTCAGTTTATACACTGAATGGCATCAGTCCTTTAAAAATTATAAGGCTAGCTGGTACGACGGTGCATGCCTGTAATCCCAGCAGCTTGGGAGGCTGAGGCAGGAGGATCACAAGTTCAAAGCCAACCTCAGCCAAAGTGAGGTGCTAAGCAACTCAGTGAGACCCTGTCTCTGAATAAAATACAAAATAAAGTTGGAGATGTGGGTCAGTGGTTGAGTGCCCCTGAATTCAATCCCTGCCCCCCTCAAAAAATTACCGGGCTATACCTTATGACCCCAATATTAGTCAATTTTTATAAACTACCCATGCACACTTAAAAATAACATGTATTCTGTGTTTGTTGAGTGCACTATTCTCTAAATGTCTGTGCCCATTGTTAATTGTTCTATTCAAGTTTTCTTTATCCTTTATAAAGTTTTCTTATGGTTCCTGAGAGAATTATATTGAAATTTCCATCATGATTGTATGTTTACCTATTTCCCTTTTTAATTTTCCCAATTATTGAGTGTATGTTTGGATGCTGTTTTATTAGGCACATACAAATTGAAAAACATTGTCTTCCTGGTGAATTTAGCCTTTTATTATTATGAAATATCCTTTATGGATTCTTTTAATCATTAAATCTCCTTTGTGGATTTATCAGCTTCTGTTTTTTAAATCATTTGCACCTCTTGCTTTTTCAGCTTTCATTCTGAAACTTTCTTCATTGTTTCATTATAAATGTTTCTCTTATGTACATGGTAAAGATAGATTTTGTGGGTTTTTTTCAGTCTGAAAATCTTTAATTTTTTTTAGTTGAAGTATTTATTTTGGTTGCCCTTAATGTAATGAAACATTTGCATTTAAATCATACTTCTTATAGTTGCTTTTGTCAGTGTTCTTTTTCTTTTCTTTTTGTGTCTTGGAGAATAAAAAAAAAATTTTTTTCTTAACATTTTGTCCTCCTCATTATCTTGGTAACTATGTAGCTTTTATATAGTTTTTTAGTAGTTACACTGGTGATTATAAGATAGACTCTTTATTTATCAAAGTCTGGTAAAGGTTAGCTCATCCATCTCTTCCCAACGAGCCAGGCTCCTAAAAGCTCTTGATTCTGCTTACCTTTACCTGACCTGTAGGCTGTTACTTCAGGTTATGGTGCACACATGTTTGGAGGTTTGAAAAGATATTGTTTTTACTTCCATTTATCTTCATTTTAGTTTTACACTTGTGTCAGTATTAACATCCTGTGTTACTGTGGTACATTTGTTACAATTGATGAACTAGTATTGATAGATAACTTATTACTAACTAAAGTCCATAGTTTATAGTAACATTTACTCTGTGTTATATAGTTCTTTGGTGTCTTTTCCTTTGTTCATTTTTTTATCTTGTTTTTTTTTTTTTTTTTTTTTAACAAGACAGGATCTTACTGTGTTGCCCAGGAGGTAGTCTCAAACTCCTGGGCTCTGATGATCCTCCTGCCTCATCCTCCCAGGTAGCTGGGATTACAGTGTGCATCACTGTGCCTGGTTAGTTATGTAGGTTTTGACAGGTGCTTGTTGTGCATCTGCCTAACAGAATAGTTTGCTCTTTTCTGAATAGATTATAGTGAATTGGTATCGTTTCTCACTTAAATATTTGGTCGAACTCATCAGGAAAACCATGTGGGTCTGGTGTTTTCTTTTTGGGTAGATTATTAATTACTGATTTATTTGCTTTAATAGATACAGGCTGTTCTGTCTTACTGAACCCATGGTTGGAGTAGCCCCCAAAATAGCAGCAGGAGAGTTTCTACAAGGCATAGCCCCAAACCATCCCTAGATCAGGCCACTTGACATTCTAAAGGAAGAAGCCTTCAATACCAGGCAGGTCAGTGCAAAGCATTCATTAGTGGAAAGGCATAAAGTGGGGTCTGCAGCTTCCTTGTGACAGACAGCAAGAGGTTGGACTGTGGAGTTTACTGGGGGGTGGTAAGGGATTTGGCCCAGAATTGGGGCTGGTTTCTACATGTTCAGCAGCACGTTTAATCTTTCTGTGTTTTGGTCAACAACCTTAACACATTGGTTAGTGCTTGCTTGGTTTCAAGTCTGCAGGGCAGATGAGCATTAGGACGGAGGCAGTGGGGAGTCCTGTGAGCCTCTCCAGAGGCCGATGCTCATGATTTTTCTTCCTCTTGTGAGTTTTGTTAATTTGTATCTTTCAGGGAGTCAGTCCCTTTCATGTGACTTAGCAAATTTCTAGGTATAGAGTTGTTCGCGATATCCTTTTATTATCCTGTCATTTTACAAAGGATTCAGTAACAGCCTCTTCTCTCCATGTTAGTAATCTGTCTGTTCTTTCTCCCTCTTGATTAACCTAACTAGAGGTTTATTCACTTCACTGACCTTTTTGAAGAACCGAATTTTATTTGGGTTTTGTTGTATTCTCTCTGGATTTTCTGTTTTCCATTTCCCTTAACTTCTGTTCTGATTTTCATTGTTTACTTTTCTTCTGTTTGCTTTAGGCTTAACATTGTTCTTCTTTGTGTCATTTCCTACCTGGAAGCTTGGATGATTGATTTTATTTTTTTTTTTTATTGGTTGTTCACAACATTACAAAGCTCTTGACATATCATACTTCGAACAATAGTTTCAAGTGAGTTATGAACTCCCATTTTTACCCCAAATACAGATTGCAGAATCACATAGGTTACACATTCACATTTTTACATAATGCCATACTAGTGACTGATGTATTCTGCTACCTTTCCTATCCTCTACTATCCCCCTCCCCCCATCTTTTCTTTCTATCCCATCTACTGTAATTCATTTCTCTCCTTATTTTTCTTCCAATTCCCCTCACAACCTCTTTTATGTAGTTTTTTATAACAATGAGGGTCTCTTTCCATTTCCATGCAATTCCACTTTTCTCTCTCTTTCCCTCCCATCTCATGCCTCTGTTTAATGTCAATCTTTTCTTCCTGCTCTTCCTCCCTACTCTATTCTTAGTTGCTCTCATTATATCAAAGAATACATTTGGTATTTGTTTTTTAGGGATTGGCTAGCTTCACTGAGCATAATCTGCTCTAATGCCATCCATTTCCCTGCAAATTCCATGATTTTGTCATTTTTTAGTGCTGTGTAATACTCCATAGTGTATAAATGCCACATTTTTTTAATCCATTCATCCATTGAAGGGCATCTGGGTTGGTTCCACAGCCTAGCTATTGTGAATTGTGCTGCTATGAACATCGATGTGGCCGTATCCCTGTAGTACGCTCTTTTAAGGTCTTCAGGGAATAGCCCAAGAAGGGCAATAACTGGGTCAAATGGTGGTTCCATTCCTAGCTTTCCCAGGAATCTCCATACTGCTTTCCAAATTGGCCGAACCAATTTGCAGTCCCACCAGCAATGTATTAGAGTACGCTTTTCCCCACATCCTCGCCAGCACTTGTTATTATTTGACTTCATAATGGCTGCCAATCTTACTGGAGTGAGATGGTATCTTAGGGTGGTTTTGATTTGCATTTCTCTGACTGCTAGAGATGGTGAGCATTTTTTCATGTATCTGTTGATTGATTGTATGTCCTCCTCTGAGAAGTGTCTGTTCAGGTCCTTGGCCCATTTGTTGATTGGGTTATTTGTTGTCTTATTGTCCAATTTTTTGAGTTCTTTGTAAACTCTGGATATTAAGGCTCTATCTGAAGTGTGGGGGGTAAAAATTTGTTCCCATGATGTAGGCTCCCGATTTACTTCTCTTATTGTTTCTCTTGCTGTGAAAAAACTTTTTAGTTTAAGTAAGTCCCATTTGTTGATTCTTGCTATTAACTCTTGTGCTATGGGTGTCCTGTTAAGGAATTTGGAGCCTGATCCCACAATATGTAGATCGTAGCCAACTTTTTCTTCTATCATACGCAGAGTCTCTGATTTGATATCAAGGTCCTTGATCCATTTTGAGCTAATTTTTGTGCATGGTGAGAGGAGGGGATTCAGTTTCATTTTGTTGCATATGGATTTCCAGTTTTCCCAACACCATTTGTTGAAAATGCTATCCTTCCTCCATTGCATGCTTTTAGCCCCTTTATCGAATATAAGATAGTTGTAACTTTGTGGATTAGTCTCTGTATCTCTATTCTGTACCATTGGTCTACCCGCCTGTTTTGGTACCAGTACCATGCTGTTTTTGTTACTATTGCTCTGTAGTATAGTTTGAAATCTGGTATTGCTATACCACCTGATTCACACTTCCTGCTTAGAATTGCTTTTGCTATTCTGGGTCTTTTATTTTTCCATATGAATTTCATGATTGCTTTATCTATTTCTACAAGCAATGCCATTGGAATTTTGATTAGCATTGCATTAAACCTATAGAGAACTTTTGGTAATATCGCCATTTTTATGATGTTAGTTCTGCCTATCCATGAACAGGGTATATCTTTCCATCTTCTAAGATCTTCTTCTACTTCTCTTTTTAGGGATCTGTAGTTTTCATTGTATAAATCTTTCACCTCTTTTGTTAGGTTGATTCCCAAGTATTTTATTTTTTTTGAGGATATTGTGAATGGAGTGGTTTTCCTTATTTCCATTTCAGAGGTTTTGTTGCTGATATACAGAAATGCCTTTGATTTGTGCGTGTTGATTTTATATCCTGCCACTTTGCTGAATTCATTTATTAGTTCTAGTAGTTTTTTTGTAGACCATTTTGGGTCTTCTAGGTATAGAATCATGTCATCTGCAAATAGTGATAATTTAAGTTCTTCCTTTCCAATTTTTATGCCTTTAATTTTTTTCATTTGTCTAATTGCTCTGGCCAGTGTTTCGAGAACTATATTGAATAGAAGTGGTGATAGAGGGCATCCCTGTCTTGTTCCTGATTTTAAGGGGAATGCCTTCAATTTTTCTCCATTCAGAATGATGCAAGCCTGGGGCTTAGCGTAAATAGCTTTTACAATATCAAGGTAAGTTTCTGTTATCCCTAGTTTTTCTAATGTTTTGAACATAAAGGGATGCTGTACTTTGTCGAATGCTTTTTCTGCGTCTATCGAGATGATCATATGGTTCTTATCTTTAAGTCTATTGATATGGTGAATTACATTTATTGATTTCCGTATATTGAACCATCCCTGCATCCCAGGGATGAATCCTACTTGATCATGGTGCACAATTTTTTTGATGTGTCTTTGTATCCGATTCGCCAAAATTTTATTGAGGATTTTTGCATCTAGGTTCATCAGAGATATTGGTCTGTAGTTTTCTTTCTTTGCTGTGTCTTTGTCTGGTTTCGGAATCAATGTGATGTTGGCCTCATAGAATGAATTTGGAAGGACTCCCTCTTTTTCTATTTCCTGGAATAACTTGAAAAGTATTGGTATTAATTCTTCTTTAAAGGTTTTGTAAAACTCCGCTGTATACCCATCCGGTCCTGGGATTTTCTTGGTTGGTAGTCTTTTGATTACTTCTTCAATTTCATCCATTGATATTGGTCTGTTCAAATCGTGTGTGTCCTCCTGACTCAGTCTGGGCAAATCATATGTCCTAAGAAATTTATCGATGTCTTCACTATCTTCTATTTTATTGGAATATAGGTTTTCAAAATAGTTTCTAATTGTCTTCTGTATTTCTGTGGCGTCTGTTGTGATATTGCCTTTTTCATCCCTTATGTTAGTAATTTGAGTTCTCTCTCTTCTTCTCTTCGTTAGCATGGCTAAAGGTTTGTCTATCTTGTTTATTTTTTCAAAGAACCAACTTTTAGTTTTGTTAATTTTTTCGATAGTTTCTTTTGTTTCAATTTCATTGATTTCCGCTCTGATTTTAATTATTTCTTGCTTTCTGCTGCATTTGCTATTGTTTTGCTCTTCCTTTTCTAGGGCTTTGAGATGAAGTGTGAGCTCATTTATTTGTTGGTTTTTCCTTTTTTTGAGGAATGACCTCCAGGCGATGAATTTCCCTCTTAAAACTGCTTTCATTGTGTCCCATAGATTCCGATAGGTTGTGTCTGCATTTTCATTTATCTCTAAGAATTTTTTGATTTCCTCCTTTATGTCTTCTGTAACCCTTTGATCATTCAGTAACATATTGTTCATTTTCCATGTGATATTGGATTTTCCCTTCCTTCTTTTATCATTAATTTCCAGTTTCAATCCATTATGATCAGATAAAATGCATGGTATAATCTCTACCCCTTTATATTTATTGAGGGTTGCCCTATGGCATAATATATGGTCTATTTTTGAGAAGGATCCATGTGCTGCTGAGAAAAAAGTATATCCATTCGATGATGGTTGGTATATTCTATATATGTCAGTTAAGTCTAGGTTATTGATTGTGGTATTGAGGTCTATAGTTTCTTTATTCAACTTTTGCTTGGAGGATCTGTCCAATGGTGAGAGAGGTGTGTTGAAGTCACCCATAATTATTGTGTTGTGGTCTATTTGATTCTTGAACTTGAGGAGAATTTGTTTTATAAACTTCGAAGCGCCATTATTTGGTGCATAAATATTGATAATTGTTTTTGTCTTTTTGTTTAATGGTTCCTTTTAACAGTATATAATGTCCTTCCTTATCCCTTTGGATTAACTTAGTCTTGAAGTCGATTTTATTCGATATGAGGATGGCCACCCCTGCTTGCTTGCGAGGAGCGTGTGCGTGGTATATTTTTTCCCAACCTTTCACCTTTAGCCTGTGTATGTCTTTTCCAGTCAGGTGAGTCTCCTGGAGACAGCATATTGTTGGATTTGTTTTTTTGATCCATGTTACCAGCCTATGTCGCTTTATTGGAGTGTTTAAACCATTAATGTTTAGAGTTACTATTGATATATGGTTTGTACTTCCAGCCATATTTGATTATTTATCTCGTTTTTTTTTTTTAATTGCGTTTGTTTCACCATGATTAGTTTTCCCCCCTCCGTCTGTCTTTACTGAGGTACTTCCCACTGTTGGCTTTGGTTATTGTTTTCCGTTTCTTCCTCGTGAAGTGTTTTGCTCAAGATGCTTTGCAACGCTGGTTTTCTGGCTGCAAATTCTTTTAGTTTTTGTTTATCGTGAAAGATTTTTATTTCATTGTCGTATCTGAAGCTTAATTTTGCTGGGTACAGAATTCTTGGTTGGCATCCATTGTCTTTCAGTTTGAAATACGTTATTCCAGGATCTTCTCGCTTTCAGCGTCTGAGTTGAGAAGTCCGTTGTTAACCTTATTGGTTTACCCCTGAATGTAATCTTTCTCTTTTCTCTTGTAGCTTTTAATATTTTCTCTTTGTTCTGTATATTGGATATCTTCCTAACAATGTGTCTTGGCGTTGGTCTACTGTGATTTTGTATGTTCGGTGTCCTGTATGCATCTACAATTTGAATATCTGTTTCCTTTTTTAATTCTGGAAAGTTTTCTGTGATTATTTCATCTAGTAGATTACTCATTCCCCTTGTTTGAATCTCTATCCCTTCCTCTATCCCAATGACTCTTAAATTTGGTTTTTTTATATTATCACATATCTCTTGTATGCTTCTCTCATGATTTTTAACCAGCCTATCTGAGATGGCTAGCCTCTTTTCCAGATGATATATTTTGTCTTCATTATCTGATGTTCTAGCTTCTACTTGCTCCACTCTATTAATGATACTCTCATTTGAGTTTTTAATTTGGTTTATGGTTTCTTTCATTTCTAAGATTATGGTTTGATTCTTTTTTATAGTCTCTATCTCCTGATAAAGATGCTTAACTTCTTCCTTTATCTGTTTGTGTAATACATTCTCAATGTGTTCTTTCGCTGCTTGAATTTGCTGTCTTGTATCCTCTTTAAGGTTTCGTTCCATCTGTCTCAGGTGTTCCATGAGTTCTTTATATGACCATTTTTCTGGTGGTTCTATATCCTCCTGAATATTTAGGCTGCCCTGCATTGTTTGCACTCCTTTTCTTCCTTGCTTTTTCATGCTGTTCATATTGTTTCTTGTTCTGTTTGACTGCTGAGTTTCTGTTTACTCCTATAAATATATTTGAAGCTTGGGAGGAAAGGTATTAGAAGGGATGGGTAGAAGTCACTAAAGAGAATAAGAGTAAGCAGGTAGAATTCAAGGAAGGGGGAATAAGAAAATTAAAAAGAGATGTAAAGACAGGAGAAAAGAAGGATAGAAAAGAATAGAAGATTAAAAGGGATTTAAAGAGAAATAATAATAGTAGAAATGGAAAATGAGATTTAAAAAATAGAATAAAATAAAATAAGATGGATTAAAAAACATTTAAAAAGACAGTAAAAAAAAAAAAAAAAAGAAAAAAATTTATAAATGCAGTCCTAGAGTTCGATTAACTGCTCTTCCAGTGGGTGGAGCTATGCCCACCGGGCCAAGTTTCTCCTCTCAGTAGGCGGGAGTCAATCACTGTGCAGCGGTACTTCCTCCAGGATTGGGCGGGTCTCCCTTCCTGCTGTTCGCTGTGTGGGCGGGGCCTTTTGCAGAGCTGGTCAGGGGTCGTTTGCAGCACTGGGTTGGCAGGTGGAGGGTGGTCGTCTGCAGCTCCAAACCGCCAGAGGAGGTTCACAGAGTCGGGCCCTCGGGGCCGGGCAGGCAGTGTTTGCTCCCCCACTCACTGCAAGGGTGTAGGCAGCGGCCGCTTGGCGGTAGCCAGCGGCGGTTCACAGAGCTGGTCTGCGGGGAGCCCAAGCAGCCAAGCAGGCAGCGCCAGCTCCCAAGTTCACTGCGCCGTGTGAGCAGCGGCTGGTTGAGGTTCACCAAGCCAGCCCGGGGGAGGGAGGGGGGACAGGCAGACAGCCAGCAACTGCTCCCAAGTTCGATGTTACGTGTGGGCGGTTCACAAAGCCGGGCTGCGGGGACCCAGGCAGGCCGCTCCTGCTCCTAAACTCGATGCCACGTGTGGGCGGTGGTCGGCTTGGGTTCACAGGGCCCGCCCGCGGGGGTCCAAGCGGGCAGCAATGGTTCCCAAGAACAATGCAGCGTGTGGCCTGCGCCAGCTGCGATTCAGAGAGCCAGCTCGCAGGGCCCGGGCAGGTCGCTCCTGCTCCTAAACTCGCTGCCGCTTGTGGGCAGCGGTCGGCTTGGGTTCACAGGGCCCACCCACGGGGATCCAGGCAGGCAGCAATGGTTCCCAAAAACAGTGCAGCGTGTGGCCTGCGCCAGCTGCGATTCAGAGAGCCAGCTCGCGGGACCTGGGCAGGTTGCTCCTGATCCTAAACTCGCTGCCGCTTGTGGGTGGCGGTCGGCTTGGGATCACAGGGCCCGCCCGTGGATCCAGGCAGGCAGCAATGGTTCCCAAAAACAGTGCAGCGTGTGGCCTGCGCCAGCTGCGATTCAGAGAGCCAGCTCGCGGGACCTGGGCAGGTTGCTCCTGATCCTAAACTCGCTGCCGCTTGTGGGTGGCGGTCGGCTTGGGATCACAGGGCCCGCCCGTGGATCCAGGCAGGCAGCAATGGTTCCCAAAAACAGTGCAGCGTGTGGCCTGCGCCAGCTGCGATTCAGAGAGCCAGCTCGCGGGACCCGGGTAGGTCGCTCCTGATCCTAAACTCGCTGCCGCTTGTGGGCGGCGGTCGGCTTGGGATCACAGGGCCCGCCCGCGGGGATCCAGGCAGGAAGCAATGGTTCCCAAAAACAGTGCAGCGTGTGGCCTGCGCCAGCTGCGATTCAGAGAGCCAGCTCGCAGGACCCGGGCGGGTCGCTCCTGATCCTAAACTCGCTGCCGCTTGTGGGCGGCGGTCGGCTTGGGTTCACAGGGCCCGCCCGCGGGGATCCAGGCAGGCAGCAATGGTTCCCAAAAACAGTGCAGCGTGTGGCCTGCGCCAGCTGCGATTCAGAGAGCCAGCTCGCGGGACCTGGGCAGGTTGCTCCTGATCCTAAACTCGCTGCCGCTTGTGGGTGGCGGTCGGCTTGGGATCACAGGGCCCGCCCGTGGATCCAGGCAGGCAGCAATGGTTCCCAAAAACAGTGCAGCGTGTGGCCTGCGCCAGCTGCGATTCAGAGAGCCAGCTCGCGGGACCCGGGTAGGTCGCTCCTGATCCTAAACTCGCTGCCGCTTGTGGGCGGCGGTCGGCTTGGGATCACAGGGCCCGCCCGCGGGGATCCAGGCAGGAAGCAATGGTTCCCAAAAACAGTGCAGCGTGTGGCCTGCGCCAGCTGCGATTCAGAGAGCCAGCTCGCAGGACCCGGGCGGGTCGCTCCTGATCCTAAACTCGCTGCCGCTTGTGGGCGGCGGTCGGCTTGGGTTCACAGGGCCCGCCCGCGGGGATCCAGGCAGGAAGCAATGGTTCCCAAAAACAGTGCAGCGTGTGGCCTGCGCCAGCTGCGATTCAGAGAGCCAGCTCGCGGGACCGCTTGGGATCACAGGGCCCGCCCGTGGATCCAGGCAGGCAGCAATGGTTCCCAAAAACAGTGCAGCGTGTGGCCTGCGCCAGCTGCGATTCAGAGAGCCAGCTCGCAGGACCCGGGTAGGTCGCTCCTGATCCTAAACTTGCTGCTGCTTGTGGGCGGCGGTCGGCTTGGGATCACAGGGCCCGCCCGCGGGGATCCAGGCAGGAAGCAATGGTTCCCAAAAACAGTGCAGCGTGTGGCCTGCGCCAGCTGCGATTCAGAGAGCCAGCTCGCAGGACCCGGGCAGGTCGCTCCTGATCCTAAACTCGCTGCCGCTTGTGGGCGGCGGTCGGCTTGGGTTCTCAGGGCCCGCCCGTGGGGATCCAGGCAGGAAGCAATGGTTCCCAAAAACAGTGCAGCGTGTGGCCTGCGCCAGCTGCGATTCAGAGAGCCAGCTCGCGGGACCCGGGTAGGTCGCTCCTGATCCTAAACTCGCTGCCGCTTGTGGGCGGCGGTCGGCTTGGGATCACAAGGCCCGCCCACGGGGATCCAGGCAGGAAGCAATGGTTCCCAAAAACAATGCAGCGTGTGGCCTGCGCCAGCTGCGATTCAGAGAGCCAGCTCGTGGGACCCGGGCAGGTCGCGCCTGCTCCTAAACTCGCTGCCGCTCGTGGGCGGCGGTCGGCTTGGGTTCACAGAGCCCGCTCGCAGGGGTCCAGGCGGTTAGTGTCCGCTCCTATGCTCACTGCAATGTGTAGGCAGCGGCCATTCGGCGGCCCCCGGCGGCACTGTGCCCTTGCTCTGGGTTGCCGAGATTCAGTATTTTGTGACAATCTAACACCTCCTATTAAACTTACTAGTTCCAGGAAGGTCTCCTTTCAGAGGAAATTTGCTTGAAGTTTCCCAGCAGGACGCATGTGGGTGTATTAATGAGTCTCTCTGATCCCCTTACCACGGAGACATTGTATGTGCTGCCTCTTCGCTGGCAGCCATGTTCTTCCGGATGATTGATTTTAGATCTTTGTTTCTAAATTAGGCACTTGGTGCTATGAATTTCCCTCTGAGCCCTGCTTTTGCTGCATTCCACAAAATTTTGAAAAATTGTATGTTCATTTTCTTATTCAAAGTCATGATTGAATTTCTCTTGAGACTTATGTTGACACATGTGCAATTAGAAGTAGATTAATTTCCAGATATTTTGGGACTTTCTGGCTCTCTTTGTCATTTATTTCCAGTACAAATGCAATGTGATCTGAGAACTTACTTTATGTGACTTGTCCTCTTTTGTATTTGTTCAAGTGGTGTTTTATGTTCCTGTATGTGATCTGTCTTGTGAACATTTTGTGTGAGTTTGAGAGGCACATGTGTTCTGCTATTGGCAGATGAAGACAATTAGACTCAGGTGACTGATGGTGCTGGTTAATTGGGCTGTGTCCTTAATGATTCTCTCTGTGGATCTGCCTATTTCTGTTAGAGGTGTCAGAATCTGCAGTACCGATTGAAGCCCCATAAGGAGGGCAGCTATGCTCTTGTAATGTCAGTAAACATCTGGATTTGTGCATATAGGTTTGTTGCTTTGCTCTTTATTCTTATCTCTGAGATATGATCATTTCTCTCATTTAGAAATATGTCCTTTTTTGGCTGGGGATGTGGCTCAAGTGGTAATGCGCCAGCCTGGCATGTGCGGGGCGCTGGGTTCGATCCTTAGCACCATATAAAAATAAAATAAAAATGTTGTGTCCACCGAAAACTGAAAAATAAATATTAAAAAATTCTCTCTCTCTCTTTCAAAAAAAAAAGAAAGAAAGAAAGAAAAGAAATATGTCCTTTCTGTTTTTGTCTGGCAAGTCTTGTTGGTGGTAAGTGTTGACCTCTTTTCCTCTCAGCACATACACCCGCCCACGTGTCTATCCTTCCTGCACTTGCCTCTGGGACCCACATGGCTCCCAGCCTTGTTCTAACCTGTCAAGGTGTGCCAATTTCCCGTCCTGACTATTTGCACTTGTGGTGGCTTCTCAATATGAAGTTGGCTATGGTTTATCGATTCTGGAAGGTTCTCAACCGTTATACCTTGATGACTGCCTCTCTCCTGTCTCCTCTCCTCTTTCTGTGATTTTGGTGAGAGACATTTTAGACTTTGTTTTTCTACCTTGTATTTCTCTCAGCACCTTCATATTTTCTGTATTTGTCTTTTCCTATTCTTTCTGGCTTATTCTTTAGATTTATCTTTCAGTTTACTAAGTGTCTCTTCAGCCACATCTAAACTGCTGATTTACTTCCTACATTTAAGTGTTTAAGCATTCTGTTTTAATTTTGTTTGGCTCTTCTTTTTGGTTATAATCATTTTTATTTGCTTATTTGTTATTAACTTACTAATAATTTAAATTCCTTTATTGACTTAAACATATTAGGTATACTTATTTTCTGATTATTCTAGTACACTGTGGGTTTCTTTCTCCTAAATTTTGTATTGTTGGTTCATTTTCATTAACATTTTGTGAATTTATACACACATACACACACACGTTTTAGTTGTAGTTGGACCCAATACCTTCATTTTATTTATTTATTTTTA
Organism: Ictidomys tridecemlineatus; assembly: GCF_052094955.1. Taxonomy (NCBI): domain Eukaryota; kingdom Metazoa; phylum Chordata; class Mammalia; order Rodentia; family Sciuridae; genus Ictidomys; species Ictidomys tridecemlineatus. The sequence goes on along the minus strand of NW_027520960.1, from coordinate 346,487 downwards.
TGTGTTGCTGAGGATCGAACCCAGTGCCTTGCACATGCTAAGCGAATGCTCTGCCACTGAGCTACAGCCTCAGCCCTTACATTTTGTGAATTTTGATGATAATTTTATACACTTAGGACTTTGTCCTTGGGGTTTATTCGCTTCAAGGAGTGAGTCATTGTTGTCTAGTAAGGACCTGTGTTAGTTCCTATTTGTGTTTGGTCTTAGACACTGCATGTGTTTTCTTCCTGGGGTTATTTGCTTGTAGGTTTTATGAGTGTAGCCTTGTAGTCCACAAATTCTCAGCACTAGAATTTTATGTTTTTCCCACCTATACAGCCTCTAGGCTAACATGTGTGCATATACCATTGACAGTATGGTGGTCTGTTTAGATACAAGCTTGCCCATTGTGGATAGTGGCTTCTCTGTCCAGGTTCCTTCATCTGATTGTCTATGTTGCTCAGGCACCACACTTCCTTCCTTTCCCTATCTGCAGGCCCAGGCTCCACACTCAGTGTCATGCTGCATACAGGGCCTTGTGTGAAATCTCCCTAGGAAGCTTCCTGCTTGGCCCAGGGCTTCTACCAGCCTGGAGATTATGGGCCAGTCTGTGTGATGTGGGTGCTTGTTGCTTGCTTGGGGCAGAGTCTGCCCAGCATCTTTGCACAGTGAGGCTTGTGGAGTATGCAAGGCCTATTCTATGGGCTCAGGAGTGGACAGCCTGTCTCACAGAAATGGGCAGTGCAGACATCATGATGAAGGCTTTGATGAGTCTTTTCACTTCTGATGTCTGCTGTCAGGGTTAGGAACACTGTGGAAGGCAGATCTTCTGACCCTGTAAATAAGTTTTGCTTCTGCTTAATGAGTCCTTTTCCAAGTATGATTTCTAGTTCCCAGTGAGTGCCAGAGGAAGCAGACAGACATAGGTGCCCCAGGAAGTTCTCCTAGGACCGAGCCTGCCTAGGCTTGGTCCTTGTGCTGCACATGTTTGTCTGGGGCCTGGGTCAGAACCCTGGCATCCACAGGCCAAAGGGCAGACTGGTGTGGATCAGAGAGGAAGCCTCTTAAGCACTAGCGCGGCACCTCCTCTGCAGCTGCCCACCTCCTCTTGGGTGTGCGTCCTCCCCTCCTTCTCCTCCTTTCCAAAGCATCTAATAGTGTAAGGAAGTCCTTGGAAATGGTCCTGCTCTGTGTGGCCAAAGGGTCCTGGTGCTGGAGACCCTGAGGATCCCTGTGTACACCAAAAAGTGGGGTCTGAGGAGAGATTAGTGATAGAAAAGGAGGCCTAGGGTGGGCAGAGCGGGCAGACCTGGGTTTTTCCTTGACTCCATGAAGCTGCTGGCCAGGGTGCCATGGGGAAGGTAGGAATAGGGCTTTGCAGCTGCACTTGATCATAATTTCCTTTTCTTAAGAAAAACCTTGTGGAGGGACCAAGAATTGAGTGCAGGTAACCAAGTTGGCTGACCATGCTGAGGCTATGGTCAAATGGCCCTGAAAATGCATGGGTGGTCAGAGAAGGTAAGAGACCCAGTAGCCCTGGCAGCAGAGACCAGGGAGAAGTGAATGGAAGGGCCACTGCTTTGCCCAGAGGAGAAATCTGAGGAAGGGACCCTCTTGCATGCAAATGCCACCAGCTCAGCTCGGTCTCTCTGGGCTTACCCCTGCTTCCTGGGGACCTTCCCTGGCTCACGATCCTGGGTGGGCCCTTTCTCTCTTCAGTCACTGGTTACTTCACCATGAGGGCTCAGAAACACTTACATGCACCTGTCTCAACAGAGCACCTAGTGTCTTCTCCCCATTGGAGAAACAAACAGTGGGAGGAAGGGTCATGAGGACAGCAGTGACTCAGCACCTAGCAAGTACCAGAGCTTCATGTGCAGATACATGTGAACTCAAGGCTGGCTGGACACTTTGCCCTTTCCACTTCACGATTGAACCTCCTGAGGCACACGGAGAGCTGATTATTCTTGCCAAGGTCATAAGCAAGTTGATGTCCAGCTAGGATTTGGGCCTTGTTGGGCCTCTGTGACCTGGGAGCTAGTCCTGGGCTTGCACACTTCATGTCACTGGAGGGGTGAAGGGCTGCAGTCTGGGAAGGTGGGAAGAAGGAAGCTCTGTGACAACTGTGCCGCATGCCTCTGTTCCCATCAGCCTGAGGTGCTGCCGGCCACCTTGAATTATCTGTTTCCCAATAGACTCCCTCGTGGCTCCCCCTCCCAGACTGGGACTGTGGCTCTCGCTCTTGTCTCCTCTATGTCACTGCGCTGCCCTTCTCCAGCCCGGGCATGAAGCTTGTCTTGGTGTTCCCTGCAGGAGGCAGACTCCTCCCCAGACTTGTCCCCCAACTATCTCAGCAGGTGTGTGGCACCCCACTGCCCAGGTGACCTACTCTGGCCATCCGTGTATGTGTGGTGGATGTCTCTTCATTCCCAAGCCACTCCTCAGTGTGTTCTGGGACTAGTCTCAAGAGCTCAGTGGAAAAGGCCTCCTCTTGACTGAGGTGGCTGAGGGGTAATCACCACTGTCCCTGTTATTCTTTTGCAAGGCACACTGGGGACTGCCCACACTGTGCCCTCTGCCTGGTGTACCTTTCCCTCTATGCATCAGCTGTAGTCTACATGCTGTGGTCACCCGTGTCCACCTGGCATCTCTCTAGCACTTGGGCCATAGGTCTTTTCTGTGTTCTCTGCCAAAGGCCTGTGCTCCTTCTCCATACCTTCCCTGGCTTCTCTTCATGGAATCCATGTTTGGTGAATATATGAGCAAAAGGATAAAGGATGAACGTACTGGGTCTTCCGGTAGCAGAGGCTTCCAGCAGCCCTTGGTGGTTACACAGGTTCTCCTGGAGACCTGCACCCCATCAGGACTTGCCAGGGTGCCATGGGGCAGCAGTAGGACCATTAGGGCTAGGAGTGTCAGCAGCATGGCTCCTACACTCTGCTGGCCACCTCTGGGTCACCCAGTTAAATTTATTATGTGCACTTATGGTCACACAGATATGCACACATGTGACATGTGCTATCTTCAAAGAAGCCCACCTTCTCTATGTTCTGTCTTGTTCCTGTCACCTCCTAGGGACTTCCTCTTCCTACAGTCCCTCTTCCTCTGTCCCACTGGTTGCAGCTGCACAACCTGAGTGGGGGAACCCTCCCCAGGTCCTTGGTTGGCCCAAATGAACCTCAAACTGCTAGGTGTGGGAGATGAGGGTCGGATTCTGTAGGGAGGAGCTAGTATTGCAGCAAGACTTTGTATACCTGTGGTAGTATACCACAGGTAGTAATGCTGTACCTGAAGGAAGGTGGTCCCATTGTATTCCTGCTGGAGGAACTTTCCGGGCCAGCCTTGAGGGAAGCAAAAGCCTAGTACCTGTGGGGGGAAGGTGGCAGCTATCTAGGATGGGCTTTGGATGTCCCCTGGGGTAGCCTAAGTGGCAGTGAAGAAGTAGGGTCAAGGAGGGTGGTTTTGTATGGAGAGATTTGCCACAGGGGGGTCCCCTGGGCAGGGCTGGGGGTGCTGGGCTCAAACTCTTCTTTGCACCCTCTACTCACCTGATCTGTCCTGGTGTATTTGTTTCTGTGATGGTGTCAGCCGGTGGGTTTCTCTTTGATCTCCCTGAGCCCATAGTTCCCTGCCTCCCAGGACTCTCAGTTCCACCCAGGAGCATGGCTGACCAGCTCCTACACCCCTGCTTGCTGCTCTTTGTCCTATGGTGGTAGTCTATGCCCCCTGCTGGCCTCACTGCCTGGTCTGTGCTCAGATAAATTTATTTTAACTGGGAAGCTCAGACACCCATGAGCAGTAAGTGGATGCCTAGGGCCATGGACAAGTGATTCTGCAGTTCCATACCTCAGTTTCCTTCTAGAAAATTCCTGTCTGGCCTTGACCTTGAAATTCTTTTCCAGCTTTATGATTTTCTTTACCATTGGGCTCTTTACTCCCTTAGCTTCCTTCTTGAAGGGGACTCAGGACTAGGATGGCCTCTGGCTGGTCACCACAGGCATAGAAAGCACTCACATCCTGTGGTTGGTTTAGGGGTCTCCAAAGGCACAAGGCCCCTGGTCCTCCACTGGCTTCTTCAAAGGTGAGCCTTTCTCCCAGCTTTCTCTTTGAATTGCCATTAATTAATGGGGTGACAAACCAACTCCATTGCTCACAGACAGGACCGTTCTGTACCCAGGAGAAGCACTCAGTGGAAAACATTGTTTTGTTTTGTACTTCCCCAGCAAGTCTTTAAGGCTTCTGTCAGCACAGCCTGGGCGCCTGTTTGTGCAGCGATTAATCGTCTGTGTTTGCTCAATTGGAAACAAAGCGAACTTTACCACAAGTGGAATCAGTCATTAAAAAGTCGTTACCAAATCACACCAGCACAGTGCCTGCTCTTCTGCTAATGACAAAACAATTTCTTGAAAAGGTACAAACAACAAACTTTTCACTTTACATTTTTCTTCTTTGCCAGCCATTGCTAGCCTGGAGATGTAATAGAAGAGAGCCGTAGTGAAGGGCAGCATTTTTGAGATTTATTGGTCAATAAAGGAGACAATTGTAGTTTGTTTATGAAAGGAGATCCCCCGCCCCAGCCTCGAGCGGCATCGACACTCTGGTAATGATAACTCGGGTAACCAGCTTGAGATGATAAAAGTCAATGGGAAGATATAGGATTTCAATAAAATTATGACACTCCATAAACCTTCCCGTGGAAACAAATTTTCCCCGGATATGTGACCAGTTCCAGTTGGATTTGTAACTTTAATTTCTCACTTATTGAATTTTTTTGTCATCAACTAATTACAGAGTCCACACTGGGGTGACAACTGTGTCCCTTGCCAGTGAATGCAGAGTGCCTAGACACAGCAGCCCAAGGCTCTGAGGGCCCATCATCTCAGGAAGGAGAAGGCAGGATTTCCTACACCCCAACATGCTGCCTGTCTTTCTCACAAAGGAGGGACCTGTGTTCCTGCTGGAGGTGGCTGAGCCATGGGCCTGGCCTCTCCTGGGGACATGGTTGGGCAGCAGCCTGTGGAAGTACACACTGAGAGAATGCTACCTGCATGGGGACCTTGGTGGTCATGAAGACCTGTTTCTGTGTGGAGGTCTTGTTCCCCTGGAGGTCTGAGAGAGCAGGTCTCCATCAGGGCCATGAATTGCCCTTTGAGCCAGGGCTGGGTGGGAGGAAGGGAGCTGCTGGCCAGGGCACAGAGGGAGGTGATGAGGGGCTAGTCTGACCTTGGCCTCTGCTCCTTTCCCTGGATTCATGTGTTGGGTAGGGGCATGTGCCAGTAAGTGTGTAAACCTGCTTCCTCACTTCTTAACTGCTAGTGTTCACCAACATTGATACAATTCTATCCTTTCATGAGCACCAAGCATTTACAGGGCAGTTCTCTGGACACTTTGTTCACAACAGTGTTGAGTTACATAGCTATCCTTCATGTCTCCATCTTACTGGGATCTGAGACTTGAGGTCAGAGCTGGGGTTTGAACCAGGGTCTCCCAGAAGCCATTACCTTCTTTGTGGCCTGTGTTGCTCCAGATTCCTCATCACTGGCCCTAGAAGTGGGCGGAGCCAAAAAGGGGGTCACTGAGCACACTAGTAAGGTCTCTGCATTGCAAGGTGGCATTGCAGCCAGATCTGCCTGCCCTGTGGAATCTGAGTCTACCTTCTGCAAGACCCCCAGGGTGTTTGCATGCACAGGTGGTCAGAGAAGCTGTACGCTGACACACCTGGGCTTCTGAACAAGGGCTCCCCTATCCCCAGTTGTGTAGTCCACTGAGTGCAGGGGGGCAGCAGGACAGATGGGAGGAGCCCCTGCCTGGTCCTGGATCTGTTGGATGGACCTTCTCCACCTAGGAATTGAGTATCTGAAGCCGGGAGAACCCCGTGGCCCTGTGGCCTTAGGTTCACATCTGACAGCCTCAGTCAAAGGAGGAGGAGGAGGCAGCTTCCTGTGAGGCATGGCCTTCCTTAGCAGTTCAGCTCCCCACCAGGCAGCATCCTCTGTCTCTGCAGGCCCCCCTGCTGGCTTAGCAAGACTTTTTCATTCAGGCATGTGTGATGGATCTTTCCAGTCTCAGGAAGGAATCAGTCTCAGTCTTGGCAGGGGAAAAGCCACCCATTTCTCCCAGGGTTCCTGACTTCCTGACTCTCACTTTGGCAAGGTATAGGTAAGCAGTGATCTTGTCTAGGCTGAGACTCCTGGCTGTGTGATCAGTCTGTTGTCTCAGGAAACTTGGGTCCCTGCTTCTTGTGATTGCTATCTTGTGTCAAGAGAGGAGGCAGGTTGCTTGGCATGGCTGGTGGCCCAGTGACACTCTGGTGGCCTCAAGCATCCATGAGGAGTCATTTGCTGATGGATCCTGGCCTTGTGTTTAGAGTCAGGGTAGTTGGGCAGAGCAGAGTGTTTCTTATCCCAAAAGGTTGCCAAGTATCCCTACTCGTATGGGTGCCTCCTCACCCACCAGAATGCTGGCTGATGTCCTTGCTCTGAGTGTTACTGTCTGAGATCTGGTGAGAAGTCAAAGCAAGCGGGTATTCAGCCTGACACAGGGAGAGTAAGCACTGAGACTAGGACATGCTGTTGGGATTGCTGGCCTAGGTGGTGAAAGGCCTGGGAGTTCTGAGCACCTGGGCCTCTGGGACAGGAGCTCTGGAGGTGGGCACTGTTGGCAGGTAAGCGTGAAACTGAATTCTTGAACTCTGAGGTGCTGCATAAGGGAGCTCCCCAGGTTCCTGTCTCCATGTTCTGCTGACCAATTGTCCTCTATGCCCACAGGAGCAGGATGGCATGCGTGCCATCCTGGGGTCCTATGACAGTGAGATGACCCAGGCTGAGTACTCACCCCAGCTGACACGGCGCGTGCGGGAGGCTGAAGACATGGTGCAGAAGGTGCATGCCCACAGTACGGAGATGGAAGTAAGTCTGAGCCATGGGTGGGTAAAGGGCCCATGTCCCCAGATGGTCATCCTCCTTGGACCAGAGACTATGGGGGAGGGTGTGGTCATGGATGGTTATATTGCATACATGGTCTGCTTTAATTTTCTTCATGGCATGAGGTAGTTGGAGGGATCCTAGATAGTCCTGTCCAGATGGCAGGTATTGTAGGATGTCAATTTGAGGGGTGGCCTTTGCTGAGTAGAGTTCCCTCTGGGGGCCTCAGAGGTAGCCCTGAGGCCTAGAGTGTGGGCTTGGATCTGTGTTTCCCATGTCCCTGGGTCAGCGGTTTCTCCTTGTGTGATTTCCCTCCAAGTCTCTGTTCTGGGATGCTAAACGGTCCTCTGGGTAGAGGGCAGCTTCAGCCTGTGGCCTCTTTCTTCTTTCTCCTGCTGCCACCTGCATCACCTTTGGGCCCTCTTTGATGCCCCATGTCCTCTTCTAGAGGAAAATGGATGGAGGGCAGATCTGTCTTAGCATGACTCATTGGCTCCTGAGGCTTTCTGCTGATGAGTACCTGGGCTGGTCAGAGCCCTGCATGGCCTCTCTTCCCTGGACAGCTTGTATCTGCTCTGAGCTGGGATCTGCCTGAAGGGCCTGAGAATGCAACATTGCATGCCTGGTCACAGCTTCCCAGCAAACCATCCCACCCTGAGGTACAAATGCCAATGTTTCCCTAGCAGAGCTGAGGAGGGGTTTGCTCCACTCCCTGGCAGGAGCAGCATAGCTCTTGTGGGCATGGGCAATGCCTCCTCTTAGGTAGGAAAACCTCCACAACCAAGTTGGCCAGCATTGCCAGCCGGCTCTGCACTTTATTTCCATCTCCAGAAGCAGATGCTGTTGTTATCCTGATTTTCCTGAGGAGGAAGCCAAGGCCAAGAGAGGCCTGGGGGTGTGCACAGGATACTGAGCTGGTATGGGACAGTGCCAGACCTAGAGTGCAGCCACAGCACTTGCTCTGCACCACTGCACTGCCACTCCCAGAAGCTTCTGTGGTATCCTTTGGTCTTGGTGCTCACTGTCACCATGATGGGCCTGGATCCACAGTGTGATGGTGATGCAGATGAGAGGTGTTGGTGTGGCTCATCACACCATGCAGGGTGCTGTCTACATTTCTCATTTAGCCAGTGTTTGGAGATCACCTCTGATGTCCCAGCTGGACAGATGGCCAGGGTCTAGAGGGGAGAGCCAGGATTCCTGTGTGGCCACAATTGCTTCCCACTGGGCCTAGTTCCGTACAGGGGAACATTCAGCAGAGTTCCTGCCCCTTTGGAGCTCAGCTGATAGGTGAGGGAGATGTCTAATAAACAAGCTTCACCTGTTTAACAGGTTAGGGGTGCTGTGTTGGGAGAACAAGGTTCATATGAGGGAATTATCTTGGACCACCTTGATTCCCCTGGAGGCTGGCACGTCCAGGGAGATGGGGGAAGGTGGTTGGCAGGTCACCCAGTATGTGAGGAGGTATGGGGAATGCCAAGACTAGGGCTCTGGGTGTGGCAGGTGGCAAAGAGGCGCCCAGAGCTGTGCTTGTGGAGGGTGGAGCTCCTCTGGGGAGACTTGGGAAACTGGCCAGAGCAGTCATCTGGGCTCTATCCTATGGGAGGTGGGTGTGGGGTCCCAGGGTCCCTGCTCCACAGCAGGAGGCTGCAGACTGGGCTGTCCTCACATCCTTTCAGCCTCTCGCTTATTCTGAGGTCCCTGCAGGCACCCTGGGGGCCTATACTATGTCTCTGCCTGGGGTCAGCCCTCAATGGCACTCTTCAGCAGAGTGAACCACGAGTGAGAGAGACCTCTGGTTCTGTACTGACCTCCAAACCCCATTGGTTGGGAACTCATTCTGCTGCTTCAGTGTCTGTGCCTAGGAGCAGGCCCTCCATCCTTGGCTGCACAGAGTGAAGCCATCATGGACATGAGCGCGTTAATAGCTACCCTGTTACCACCCATTTGACTCCATATGAAATGCTAATGAAGAGAGATATGCAGGGACGGCTCGACATCTTCCATCATCCCTAGCATTTCTCACATTGAGAAATCCCCATCTGTGTTGGCCACATGTTCTGCACAGGTCATTATGAGCCCAGCATTTGAGCACAGCTGGTGCCATGTGTTCGAGTTCTGTGTCATGACCCAGGTTTCAATATCAGCACTCACTGACCAGATGTGCTCACTGTACTACCTGGGGCAACTTGGTGGATCTCAGCCATCGCCTGGTTCATGGGTGTGTGTCAGGAGACCCTTCTCACTTTCTATTTTGGGACATATAAGGGCAGGTTGCCCGCTTCTCCTGTGTCTCCTGAAGTTATGGGGGATTTGCCAGACAGAGAGATTAGAGGCCCAGCTGGAGTGCACTTTGACACCAGCTGTGCCTTCCAATACTGTGGGGTTCAAGGGGCCAGTCCAGGTGCAGGGTGGGGTCTGAGAGCTGCTCCCCGCTCCTTACCTGGGGTCTCTGTCATGGCTGTTTCCTTCTGCACACAGTCCCTTGGGCCCTCCAGAAGTGATCTGACCTCGCTAGCCTTGCTCCTCTGGACCTGGGCTTCAGCAGCCCATGGCTGTGTTGAGGTAGAGACCCACATGCAGTGCTCTGGACCTCCTCGCCCTCCTTCCAGGTCCACCAGTTACCACTTGCTGCCTAGAGTCAGTGGACATGCCACCTACTCTGCTGTTTGAGGTGGCCAAATATTCTGGCCTGGCACCTCATCTCCCTCAGGGTTCCACATGGTAGACGGCAGCCTTCTTTTGTAGAACTGTCCCTGAGGGGGCATGCTGCTGCCTGGCAGGGGGAGAAAAGCATGGGCAGTGGCATCCCCAGCCCTTGGGAATGCAATAGTGGTTGGATTGAGTGTGAGCTGGGGGGACATACTGGATGCCCCTCTGAGTCTTGTCCAAGTACCTAGATCCACAGAGGTGGGAAACTGTGGGCTTCCTGCCACCACCAGGTGGCAGCAGCTGCAGCCCTGTGGTTTGCTTCTGGGCCTGGGGCAGGTTTGAGAGCCCTCAGATGGGTCTGCTGTGGAGGAGCCCCAGGGAGGGTTTCTCCTCAACATTGTTTTTATTCTCCTGCTCAACCGGGAACACCCCCCTGTTCTTTCCCAGACAGGAAGCTTGCTGGGGAGAAGGCTGCCTCTCCCCTGCCCCCACTTTTCATCTTTCCTCCCCATTGGGTCCTTCTCCCATGGACCAGACCTCTGTGGCTGTGCTGAGTCAGGTGCTGTGGAGTTCCCTGTTCAATGAGGGTACAACAGGTCAAGGTCTGCTGCTAGGCATAGGGAGTGAGGCGCCAGAGCCTGTGCTTGTGGAGGGTGAAGCTCCTCTGGGGAGACTTGGGAAACTGGACGGAGGAGTCATCTGGACTCTATTCTATGGGAGGTGTGTATGGGGTCCTAGGGTCCCAGTGAGGCTAGAGGAGGTCTCTGCCTGGCATAGCACTGCTCCTAAGAGGCACCCAACAGTTCCATCCTGGTTGCAGTTCCTCATGCAGAGCGGTTGCTCTCAGGTAATTTAGGACCAAATGAGGTGTGAGGTTTGAGAACTCCCTAACTTTCCCAAGAGATCTGCTTTCACTCACAGTGAGGTGAGGGTGGCAACACAACCTTATCCTATGGAGGATAGATTGGCTGTCTAGATTGGGGATGCTGACTGAGCAAGGGCCAGTGGAACTGGGGGACTTTCTCCCAGCCCTGGGTAACATCACAGAAGTACCTCCACACAGGGAAGCACACAGGTGGTGGCTGTTTCTCCTATAGTTTGTTAAGGGTGGTTCATTTTTATGTGGAAGCGTGGTGCTTTAGAGAAGAACTGGGGAAAGCAGGGCAAACACGGGCTCCTGCACTGTCCAGCGGCTCCCCAGGGTAGAGGCCTTGCTGCCTGGAAGCAAGAGCCAGGTCAGTAGGGGTACTTCTGATCTTGGCATTAGGTGTGGTTCCCCAGGCAGCTTCAGGTCCATAGTGCCCTCAGGGGAAGGGCCTCTTAGATGTTCTCTGTCCCCCACCCCATGTTCCAGCCTTTAGCATCAGCCCTTTGCCCTGGGAAGGCAGTGTTGCCCTGGCAGGCCCGCATCCTCCTGTTCCCACTGCAGGGCAGCCCTCAGTGAGAGGCTAGTTGGGGGCCACTGGCTGGCCACAGGAGCTTTTGAGGAAGTCCCTGGGCCCAGGCAGTTGCCCAGGGGTACCCTATGCTTGGTCGTCCTCATAGGCATGGCACAGGTTAGACTTCAGGAGAACACGGCCATGACAATGGGCACCAATAAGCACATTGACAAAGAAGAGGCAGAGCCTGGTGGGAGGTGTGGAGTCCAGTGAGAGTTGGGCTGGGCTCTGCCTGAAGTGGCCATGCCCCCACAGTTAAGGCTAGCCTCAGGGACGGGGTACCAGTCACAAGACTCAGGGTGGTGTCCACATCTCCAGCTTCCACTTACTATGAAAAGGCCTTGATGTCTTGTGAGATCTGGTGGTTGCATGGGCCTGGTGAGGAGGGCTGTGGGGCAGTGGTCTGACCTGGGTCCTCCTTCCAGCCATGGTGAGGACGATTGCTTGCTTCCCACACAGGAGAAATGGAGAACCTAGAAGGTATCTGTGGCTGGTGCAAACTGTAATAGCTGAGTCCACCCAAGGTGGGAAGCTTCCGGTCTCATGGCTCCCATATCCCATGGAACTGTCCAGTGGCCATAGCAACCCCTGCCCACTCCAGATGAGGCCGTGAGTTGTGGTCTCTCCCCACAGGGCTCTGACTTCTGAGCCACCAGTTGACTATTCTTAGTGCTGAGGCTGCTGTGGCAGAACCTCCCGGGGTGTCCGGGGCCCCATTGCCAGGGAAACTGAATAGAATCCTGGATTGGCAAGGACCAGCCAGGGGCCAGGAATAAGCCAGCTGTGAGGTTATAGGTTGCTCTTTCCTGTGACCTGCTATCAGCCCACCCACACTCTGGCCCATAGATCCAATGCCCAGCCCAGTAGGGGATCCACAGTCAGAACCTTCCCATCTCCAGCCCGGTTCTTTCTAGCGAATGGGACTCTGGGCAGGTCATCCCTGGACCATGAGCCCATTTACTGAAGTCTGCTGTCTCCTTTGTGCTGGTCCTATTAATGAAGATGTCACTTACTGAGTGTCCTGTGGGTGCCACACTGTGGCCTGCATAATCTCCTTTAACTTCTTGCCATCCATGTGGGATAGGGGTGAGCCTGTCACAGTTGAAGCCACCTAAGCAGAACTTCCTGATCCTTGCCTTGCCCTGGGGGCAACACATCGGACACACCCCAGTCCCTGTCTCAGGTCTGAGTGCTGAACCCACCATCAGTCCTGGCCCTAGGGACATGGGCACTGAGTGTAGGGCGGGACAGTGGGGCAGGTGTTTGCGCTACTTGAATCCCCTGCTCAGGTTGCACTGCTGGGCTGCAGTCCTAAGAGGCCAGCTCAACCTCACCTGGCAGTCCAGAGCAACTGGACACTGGTCTTGGTTGCAGGTGGCAGGGCTAGTGCCCTTGAAGTCTTTGGTGGGTGAGTTTTTCAATTGTTTATTGAATAGCAAAATTTCACACATTCTAAGTTCTGGAAGCCACCCATGCCTGGAGCACTTTAAAAGTTGTTCCAAGCTGCCTGTTAGGAGCTTGTTGGTCGAGGGTCCTATACTGTCGCACAGTGAGATCATGTGACCTTATGGAACCCAGAGGGCCTTCAGGGCCTCTCAAATGGGCAAACTTCACTAGTGACTGAGATTCAAGCTTCTTCTGGAGGGCAGGGAAGCTTGCAAATGAGGCTTCACATCCCTCGTGGTGCTCAGTTGTCCTCAAGAGCCAGAGGGTGGCTGAGGTGCCTATGGGGACACTCCTTACAGCTGCAGGGATCTGATTGGGCATCCAGATCCGCAGTCAAGAAACAGATGTGTGTACCCCCCAGTATCTTGGTCTGAGAGGTGGGCTCTGGGCATCAGGTAGAAAAGTGCCACTGGATGGTGGGGTTCAGAGGCCCTCATGGGAGTGGGGCTGCTGCTTCCCTCCACTCTCTGCCTCCGTCCCGGCCCACTCATTTCTTCTTTTGTCTCTAGGCTTCCCGTCCTCCCTACTTTTAGCTCTCATGTCTGTCTGATTGCTCTGCTCTGTCCTTCTCGTCCCACCCCATCCTTCACCCAGGCTCCTGTTTGCTTTAATTTGGGGTCAGCAGGCTTTTTGTTGGCTTGTGCCCACCAGTGTGCCCTTGGGGCCTGTGTGAGTGCTTGAGGGCACAGGGCTCATGTTCGCAGATGGGCAAGTGCAGGCTCCAAGCCTGGCAGCCACGGGGAATTCACTTCCCCTCCTCTCAGTGCTCACATAGCCTACTTAGCTTCCTCCATCTGCTCTAATGTGGGCAAAAACATTTCAGTAAAACAAACTGGAAATGTCGAGCTGGGAGAATCCCAGTAGCCCGTCTCTGGTGAGGTTGGTGCTGTTCTGCATGGGTTTTATTTATTCCATTTATAAAACAGCTGCAGAAGTTGGTAGCAGATGTCATGAGTCCTCTGTCGATAGAGCTATAAATATAAGTTTGTGGCACCTTCATTCCACTCATCGGCCTGATCTGCGTTTCCAGTTTATTTAATTAAAACAGATTACAGTGCTGCTGGCTGTGAGGCGTGTTGTGTGGAAATATCCCAATTTCAGATTGCAGCGGAGCTGGAATAATTTCTGACTTCCAGCTTAGAAAAATCAGACCATTCCCTCTCTTCTTTTCCTCCCCATTACTTCTGTGGGGCTCAGATGGCACTTCCCTAGCAAAGGACTTTCCTTTCTCCTGAGTGTGTTTATTTACTGCTCTGCTGTGTGAAGAGCTAGAGAAGATCACACCGTGAAAAGCAGGGACGAAGCATGATGGGAAACCTTGAAACGGTGAGAGGGCGAGCCAAGGAAAAAACACCTGATCTCCAGGCTGAGAGCTGTCTGTGTTTGAGCACAACTAGGAACTTGGGGACAGGTTGAAAGCACTGGTCCTCAGCACGTAGCGGAAGGCTCCAGCGCACTGGGACAGAGGCATGTGCCAGGAGGTGAGCCTCGTGGGTAAAGGAAGTCTTTCTTCCTTCCCACTGGTGGAGCATGATTCTCCACACCGCCTTTCAGCAAGGACACCTGCTGTGCCTTAGCCAAGTTCTCACATACATTCTTTTTAATTCTAAAAACAACCCCATGAGATAGGGATGGTATGCCCATCTTATAGATGGAACAATAAGATTCTGACAGCTGAGCTCATCAGATTTTGTGGAAATTACCATTGGTTGAGTATGACATTGTTGACAGGAAGAAACATCGGAATTTGAATTCTGGTTGTGTGGCTTTAAATTCAGTCTCCCCAGCAGCAATTCTCAGACTTGGGCTTGCATCAGCATCCCTACAGGGCTGGTCAGAACACTAGACCCTCCCTCTGACTCAGAGCATGAGGACTGGGGCCTGTGATCCTGTGCTTCTAACAAATTCCTGGTAATGCTGGGGAGCCAACCCAGGCCCACACCTTCGACCCAGTGCCCTGCAGAATCGTTAACATTGAGCTGAATGTGCTAGGGTATTCTGGGGCAGGGTTCATGTCCTCCACCTCAGCAAAGCCCACTCCTGCCTACTAAGTTTCCAGACTGGCAGCCTGTACCCTAACCAGGCTCTGCAGACCATGCACCTGGCCATGGAGCTGCCTGCTTGGGAGTCAGCTCGCTCTGCAGCCAGTGGAAGCTAACTGTCTTCTAGCCACCATTCATAGGCAAGAGTACTTCTGCATCCATAGCCATAACCCAAGGCCACTGTCTTGCAGAGAAGGCACTCGGCCTCAAATGAGACCTGATTCTATGGCCTAGAAAGATCTCTCAGGCTGGCTAGCTTGTCACATTTTGTCATAGGTCTGTGTCAGCTAGACCAGGAAAGTGGGCGGCCTGTGGCTTGAGTTTCATCAAGCCCCTCCCGTGTTAACTGTGACCTTGGGGAGATCTACCTGCATGGGCTACAGCCTCTACGTGGGGCTTACTCTGCTCTCAGGGTCCTTCCAGCCAGCCATCTTGTGATTGGACAGAAGCTGTTGCCAGCCCCCATCAGGGCTTTGAGGTGTCCTGTCCCAGCTTGCGTCCTCCTGCAGGTTTTCTTGCCACGTCCTGGGCCTGCTGCGTGCTAGCAGGGGTGCGAGATCATCAGGAGCCACTTCACACTTGAGTGAGGATAAAAATAGCCCTGTTGAGGTCCTGGCACAGCATCCACGTGTCACAAATGATGCGTGTGTCTAGGGCTCGTGTCCGAGCACACACAGCACCCCATCATGGCTATGTGTGTTCCTGCAGTGGATGCTGTACTGGCAATGTGCCACCTTTGCCACACGGTCCCTGAAGACAACACCTTCATACTGAGACCTGCCTTGTCAGTTGTCCCTGAGATAGCTCTTCACCTCTCCAGAGAATAAACAGGGGCTGCCATGGGGACTCCAGCACCCCACTCTAGGGCCTCAGCCTCCCTGTCAGTTGCAGCCTTAAGGTCAGGTCTAGCTTTCTTCATGGTGGTGATATCTTGGGCAGAGCAGAAGCTTTCTCAGCTTGAGTGGAATGAACATAACCGATGGCCATCAACACCAGGCCACTGGCTCAGATGTGCACATCAGCTGTGGCATTCAGGGAACAGCTGGTGGGCAAGATACCTTGGTGGGGTTTTTCTGCTTAGAAGGCAGCCTGGTCCTAGCAGGAAGTTTTAAGGAGAAGGCAGCAGCAGATGGACTGTGTGGCCGGCTTCATTTCCTGAGGTCATTGCAGAGGCAGCAAGAAAAAGGCACACTGATGCCCCTAAGAGCATGGAGGAGATACTGTGGAGCTGAGCCCAGCTCCCACTGTCTCTGCTGACTCCCCACCACATCAGGAACAGCATTGCTAAAGGTACTGCACATGAGCATGGGGAGAAGAGCCTCCCCTGTCTGCCCTTTCCTGGTGACTGCTGCTATATGTCTGTCTAAGGTGAGAGGGTCCTTATTGCACAGACCCTACAGGGCTGTTGGGGTGATGGTCTTGAACCTGTTGTTCAAGTGCCTCAGGTGAACGAGATTCAGGACCTTAGGAAGGATCTAGTCACTATCCAGATGTGGACAAGCTGAGTGACAGGGCCTCCACTGTGGAGCAGACAGGGCCTGGTTGGGCCCATGTTTTCTTCCCCCCAGTAGGTGCCTTTCACCCTGCTGCTTGCCCAGGCCACATGCTCAGGAGGCCTCTTTGCCAGAAGTGCTTGACTGAGCCACAAGATGTGACATATCGCCCAGTGCTCATCACATATGTACATGGCACATTCACAGATGTCTGGTTCTGGTTGACTGTCCTACCGAGGCACAGCTCTGTCTGGAGTTGGTAGTAATCGATGGGACATGTCTGTTGATTTGGGGGAGCTTTCTGGGTTCCTGCTGATGCTGGTACTCGAGCAGGCACTGTTTGTCTCTCAGATGCGGGCACTGTAGTCAGAAAAGGCAGCTGCTGCTCACCATCTTTCAGTGGCCAGTGGACAGAGGTAGGGTGGTCAAAGCATGTGTAATAGTTGCTTTGAATATATATTTGGGTGGAATTACTGACTTATAGGTTATGCAGATTTAAACTTTAAGACCAAATTGTTTTCCCAATAGTTTTCCTTCCCCATGTCCACAGACAAGACTCCATTAACTTACGTCCTTTCCACTTCTAGTATTGTAACTAGGAGTTCTGAATTTTGCAGTTTTTGTGTCTCCTTGTTGGTCCTGATTTGCATTTTCCTCATTACTGCCCATGTTAATTGCCTTCCAGTGCACGCCGTCATATGTTTCCTGTTCTGGGAAGTGTGCATCTTGCCCGCTTTTTTGTCGCATAGCTTATGTTTTTGTATTGCTTTGTAGATGTTTGGAGTGTGGTGGGGGTGTCAGCATCTGCTGTGCTTCCCTTGCCCAAGAAACAGCAGCCTCCTCCTCTGGGCAGAGTGGAAGAGTTGTGCACCGAGAACAGGCCCCGGGACTTTGGCCCCCAGCTCCCCTGCCCTGGTCACTGACCACTGATCAGGCTTGCGGTGGGATTTGGCTTCTAGGCTTCAGTTTTCCTTCTTTTCCAGGATTGTGAAGAGGTGGCTAACAGCAGTCAGGAGTCGCCATGCTGGGAGCCTCCATAGGTGCTCGGCTGCCCTCCCTGTCTGCAGGTGCCTCTCGAGGAGGAGGTCCAGTTGGTGCTACCTCCTGAAGGTGGCTGCCCAGGAGTCAAATTGGAGGGATGGTTCCTCTAGCCTTTTAGCCTTTTGCAGAACTTCCAGCACAAGGAGTCTGCCTTTCTGGGGTGGGCTTTCTCCCTGGCTCTGTGAAGATGACCATAGTTGTATGTGGTCGAGTCACTTTATGGTGGCTTTAGAGACAGAGCCCATGCTGTTAGCTTTAGGGCAGGGGATGTTCCCTTGCCGGCATCCTCCCTTTCTCCATGTGTTGCTTCCTGTCCACTAGAGGCAGCCTGGACAGTGCCTGTGGGGGCTGTGATCTATTCTCACTATGTGATCTTACCCTGACCTGAGGACATGGCCAGTGAAGAGGCCACGTGTGTCTCTGGAGGCCAACCATGCCCATAGGGCTGGGTCCCTGTGCTGCCACTCTGGGATTAGTCTGTGCTTCTTCCCAGGTGGCCTCAGGAACTGCTGCTGGGCCTCACATAGACAGCTTCTCGTTGCTAGATTGCTTCAGCAGGTTCTAGGCAGCCTCAGGGATGCTGGTCTTGGCTGGAGTCGGAGCTGGTGATGTCAGCCCCACAGCTACGGCAGACATGGTGCCTTCGTGCTCATAGGCTCTTGGTCAAGAGGAGTACAGCTCAGGCCCAGTACAGCCACCCTTGGCTCATCTGGTCAAGAACTCCCTGCTTCTTTGCTTGGCCTTTCCATGGCCCACTCAGAACAGGCTATCTGGAGTTTTAGGTTTGTGTGGCATGTAGCCTATCAGCACAGCTACATCAGTCAGTTTCTCTAGAATGTGCATGTGCCAGAGTGAGGTGGATGGTTTCCTCCATCAACTGAGGGCACTGAGCACCCCATGCCAAGTGTCTCCTATCTCCATGCATAACCCAGCAGCAGGGTTTGGGACAGATTTTGGGTGTCATGTTACCAGACTATTCACTCGGTTACATTCATCAAACAAGGATCCTGTCCTGTCTGCAGGGGCAATCAACCCTGGCTGACCTGGTCTGCTGCCTGCTGCCCAACTCCCAGCTCTGCTGGCCCAGCAGGGAGAGGAGGCTGCAGTGAAGGTGGGAGAGGGTCCTTGCTGCAGCCCTGGGAGGGAGTGCTCACACACAGCCTCTGACCATCCTGGTCTTATTTTGCAGGCCCAGTTGACGCAGGCTCTGGAGGAACTGGGAGGCCAGAAACAGAAAGCTGACATGGTGAGTCCTGAAATGGTGCTCAGCTGTCACTGTGTGGCAAAGGGCCGCCCACAGTTTACTGCTTTGATCCTGGGTCTAGAGTCCTATCCCTGTCAGGGCTTGTCCTGCAGGCATGCGTCCTTCCCTGTCTTTGGAAATGGTGTGGAGAATGGAAGAGTGGTGTGATGGAAAGTGAGTTCCAGTTGTGCCAGTAGCAGACTGCTGGCCTCTGCTGGGTAGCTCCCACTGCCCCACATGTGCAGCAGGCGCTGAAGGACGCGTGATGCCAGAGATGCTCAGGTGAGCCATGAGGAGATGCAGTGGGGGCTGGGCTCCTGCTGGCCCTAGCAGCACAGGTGGGGTTGGCCCCAGAGAGGTCTGGTTGAGTCCCTGCTGGGCAGAAGCCCAGATATGGGGCTGAGCAGAGCGGAGACGCCTGTGGGAAGCTGTGCGGAATCTTGGCATGTTCGCTGTCCACTCAGCAAGTACTAAAGGACAGTCTTGGCTTCTCTGGGGATGCAGCAGCCAGCAGCACAGGCTCCTGCCCTCCTGGCTCACAGTGGAGGGTTCCAACTGTGACTGCGCAGAGAATAAACAGCAAGATCTGAGCTGCTAGTGAAGACAGGACTGCAGGGAAAGGGAGAGGGGGCCAGGGCCGAGGGGCAGGGGATTAGGATGGTGATAGGATGATGGTGGAGGGCCATGGAAAGCAGGGCTGGCTTCGCTGTAGGGAAAATGGCACAGGTGCTGTAGAGAACCTGAGGACCTGCGCCAGGTTTAAGTGGAGTCCTGTGCCCTGGGTGGCGTTTCTATCCTGGAGCAAGTATGAAGCTGGAGGGAACCAGAGCGGAGCCTGTTTCTGGGCACTCCTGCATCCTTGCCTCGTATCCAGGCAGAAGCTGTGAGCCAGGGCTCCGAGGGGGCACTTTTGTTTCAAGTCCTGGAGAAGGAAGTGTTTCCTGGGAGAGAGGCTCCTTCCCAGACCCTATCAGGAGAAGCCATGAGGGGAGAAGGCTGTCCCTTGGAGATCCCCAGAAGCGCCATCCAGGGCAGGTAGGGCTGGTTTTTCGGAAGTGAATGTGGATAGCAGCACTTAGGTAACAGCCCTGAAGCCTCAGGAGGTCAACTGTAGAGGGACAGCAAGGGGTCCTGGGAGGACTCCTTGCCCTCATGGTGGATGGTGTAGTAGCACGCTGCTGTGCTGAGGCAGCCTTCCAGGAGGGCCAGGGTGGGGCTGCAGGCCAACCACATCTGGGTGCCAGTGAGGAGGCAGGTGGCAGGCCGCAGCACAGCTCAGCGTCAGGAGCATCATTCTTACCACCTCTTCTGAAACCTCCCACATCCACTCTGGCTGCTGCACTGCAGTTCATAGTCTGCGGCATCCTCCGAACTCTGGCTGCCAGGTTTCAGCATCATGGTGGGCAGCTCTACCCCCTCTTCTTTGGCCTGTGGACATTCCACACTTTGTCCTCAATAACTGAGTCCTCCAGGCAGTTCAACAAGGGCCTGTTTCGCGTTGACTTTGAGGAAGCCAGGGTTGAGGTAGGGGCCAGGTGTTCCTTGAGGACTGGTGCATCCATTTACTGAGCCCCAGGGAGACCCTGATGTTCTGTGTGTCAACATGCATGGTTTCCTTGGTGTTGACCTGAATTGAAATGAGCCCAAGGGCCTTGTTTTCATAATGTGCACGAGGCCAAGAGGAATTAGAAATGAGTTGTGCTAAGCACATGCCAGGCCTGTGGCTTTATGACTAAGCAGCTGGCTGGTCACTCACTGCTGCCCTTGAATTTGGACCCTCTATTTTTCCTCAGGAGCAGGAGTGCCTTGACCCTGACCCCTGCCCTCCCCTGTTTCCATGTGGCTTTGGAGAAACTGCTAACCCTGGGTCTCTTCTCAGGGAGGTGAGAAGATAGAAGCTTCTTGGGCCCTTAGGCCAGAGTGGGCATGGGCAGCCCCTGTGGCACAGGTGCTGCAGGTCTCCTCCATGAGCAGGCTCTGCACCTTGCACCGGGCATGTCCCTGGGGTGCAGGTGGACAGGGTACAGGTTCCTCATGTGGGTTTCCTTCAGATGAATGTTGACCGCAGGTTTTTCTCTCTGCCTCTGACTGCCCAGACCTCAGCTTGTTTCTTCTTGTTTATTTTACTTCTCTCTCCTTCTTTCTAGTTAAAAGGAAAATAAGACATGGCAGTGCCTGGGGGCCAGGGGAACAGCATCTGCTCTTACCTCTGACCTTCCCACCAGCGCACCTGGGGCCAAGGGGTATCTGCTGCTAAGTCAGGCCTCATGCTGCCCTTGGGGAGGCTGGGCGGGGAGGCAGGGGAGAAACCCAGGGCCTGGCCATCTGTGTTCAGATCCTGACTCTGCCACTGTTTCCTGTGGGCTGTGTGACTGGCCCCAGGCTCCTCTCCAGCAGGAACTGTCTGTCCTCACTGAGCCTGCTAGGTGGTTTCCCCTGAGCCACAGACCCCAGGCTAGGCAGCCCCATCCTATGGGGCTATTCTCCATGGGAACGTGCTTTATTTGTGCCAGCTGTTAGGGGAGTCTCTGGTCATGAGTGTTACTATGGCTAGTCCTACTGAAACTCAAATTGACTTTTCAGTTTTAATTATTTTAGTAGCCCCGTGTAGCAGGTGGCCCCAGATTGCCCAGGCTGCCTGGGTGATCCCAACAGGACATTCTGTGCCCTTCCTCTCTAGGCGCCTCTCAGCGAGGCCATGTGGGATGCTCTCTCCACCCTCCCGCTTCCTGCGCTCCCGGGTCCCTTTGCTGCTGGCTTGCTCTGCTCCTTTTGTGGATTTAGCTTGTGTTTTCAGCCTTGTTCTTTTGTTCTGACTTGTGGTCTCTTCTGTGCTGGCTCCCAGGGGATGAGGCTGACATCTCTGGCTGGCTCCTCCTCCTCTGGGGGGAAAAGTCCAGAGCAGAGGGGCCATGGGAACCACAGTGGGGCAGGGGGACAGAGCTGTCAACCTCAAGGCCACCCCTTCCATCCTGCTTGCCTTGGGTCTGAGGCCACAGCCATGGGCTCTGCAGAGTGGACTCCAGGTCTCATTCCCCTGGCTAAAAAAGAACCCCTCACTCCTGGAATTCGAAGTAGAATACATACCAGAGTGCTGCTGCCATACCCACAGGACCAGCTCTTCATCCAGAGATGGGCGTGGATAAAGGCAGCCAGAGTTCACTGTGCCACCAGCTCTGCCTCTGAGGCCCCCATTCCCTATGGCAGAGATGGCTTTTGGGGTACTATCTGGCACCTTGGGCCCTCAACAGTGGGGTCAGGTGGCCCATCTGGAGAACTCCTTATGCAAGGTGTCCAAGGCTGCTGGGGGAGGCAGCCCTACCTCCATGTCTGCAGCCCCTCTCTCAGCGCATCTGCCAGGAGGAAAAGGAGAACTTTAAACATCTCTAGCTAATTGCAGATGACAAGACAAAGGCAGTTTGACTTCCCATTATTAACCAGCAAACCATACTAATTAGTGAACATAAGTACAGTTCATGCTTTTTTCTTTAAGTTCAATTAATATCACAAGGAAAGAAGTCCCGGGCCACAGTCCTGTCACTAACACACCTCATCCTAATTAGATATGGCTAGTGGTGGCTGAAGAGATGAAAGTTTTCATCACAACTATAAAAAGTCCTCAAATATTTTATATACTTGAGAGAGTGAGGATTGAGAGTTTATTTTCTGGTTTAAGAGGCATGACACCCCTCACAGCTTGATGTAAATAAGCATCTGTTTCTCTCAGTTTCCAGTCTCCCCCAGTGGGGTTCTTCTTTGGCTCCTACTCCTCACTCCTCACTCCCACAAGAGCTCTGAGGTAGGTGAGTCTGTCCCAGGAAAGTGCTGTGGCTGCAGCAGAGCCAGGGCTCAACCAGCCCTCCCGTCACCCTAGTCTGCTCCTTCCACAGTCACCTTCATGTACGGAGGCTGCTTGCCCTGGGTAGAGAGTGTTCTACAGAGGGTCCCACGTCTGGGACCTCCAGTAAGGCAGCCCTGTGTCTTGTGTGAAGGCCCCGGGCATCGGGCCCTCATGTGCAGGAGTGTGCCGTCTCTGGAGTCCACTTGGTTTCTTGGAGCCTCAGGCTTCTTGTTATGTGCAAGGAAGAGCTGGACTCATCCTAGGTGGCCTTGCTGGTACACTGTCCTCCTTGGTGCTGATGCCAGGTTGGATCTTGGACCAGAAGCAAGCTGGTTCTTCAGTGTTTGTGACTGTTACCTGTCCATCACGATTCTGCTCTTGTCACAATCTGCCAGCTCGGCCCCCACCGCCCAGCCAGTAACTGTGAGCCCTTCCTGGTAGGGAGACTGGCAGAGCAGTTACTCTATGCGAAGGTCCTGCTTGTGACTGGGCACCAGGCTGGAGAAAATTGATGTTGGTGAGCTCTAGAGGAGAACTGACTGCAGGATGGATGGGTGACACTGAAGGCTAAGGGCTGTCCCCTGGTTTGGGCAGCCAGTTCACTTTATGCCACACAAAGTGTGTCCCAAGTGAGTCTGGAGAAAGGTTTGAAGTCTGAGTCTCTGGCCTCCTTCCACTGGCCTCCCTCCCATCCTTGGAGTGCCCGTTTCACACCTAGAGCCTCTCACGTGCACACAGGAGCAGCCCTCCCTGCAGTGTGGCCACAGGCAGGCACTTTGCTTGCTGAGTTTCTATTTATTTTAATTTTTATTTTTTTAAGTATGACATAGAATCTTTGTTTTCATTTTATTCTTAGCTTTATTTTATTTTTAATTGTTGTTTGTTTAATTAGTTATACATGACAGTAGAATGCATTTATGCACTTTGATATATCATGCACAAATGGGGGATAATTTCTCATTTTTCCTATTATACATGTTGTAGCTCCCTGAACGTTCACTGCCTCATCCCCAAATTGGAGGGAGAGGAAGTTCCTTGGATGTCTGGCAAATCTGCCTGAATGTGTGCATTTGAAAAGACCCAGGCCTCTTAGTGCAGCATTGCTGGGGGTGACCGTAGCCTGGTCCTCATTGGGCGCCATGGAGCTGGCACAGGGCTCTCTTCCTGTGCCCATTAGTCTGACTTCTGCCTTTAGTCTTATTTCTGGCGTACATGTCAAGGCTCCTCGGTGCGAGGGAGGACTTTTACAGACTGAGGCAGACAACAGGTTCCCTTTAAGCACCTCTTGCATTCAGGCTAAACTTACCTGATGCAGTATTTACCAAGTGCCTCTTCTGGATCTCACTCTGAAGGTTCAGGGAGGCTGTGACTGTGTCTCAGGACTGTCTCCCTGCTATAACAAAAATGCCACACATTGGGTGGCTTAAAGAAATATAAGGCTGGCAGTTTTGGAGGCTGGATATCCAAGGTTAAGTGTCTGGTGAAGCTCCTCCCTGGTTCTCGCTGTTGCTTAGTATGTTGAGAGGGGTGATCAAGCTCCTGGGCCCCTTCCTTGAGGGCACTTGTCACCCTTCAGGATCTTATCATCTCCCAGAGGTTCCTCCTGAGACTACCGCCCTGGGTGAGATTTTAGCACGTGGATTTGGGACGTAGACAAGCAGTCTGGCATGTTCTCATCTTGAGTGTGGCCAGCCTGTGTCTTCACCTAGTCCTTGCCACCTGGCAAGGGCGTACCCATACACGCTCCCTCTTGCGCTGACCCCCAGCCCCTTGCCTGCTCTGAGTAGCCCTCTTCTCACACTTCTCGTGCTGTCCCTTCTCCTGGAATGTGCTCAGTGTTGCAGAGCCCAGTTGTCCCTTCAGGTGAAGATGTACTTCGCCATCCCTCTTCCCTGCTAGTCCCTCCCTTCATGCAGACATGCTCTTTTTTTTTAATTGGTTGTTCACAACATTACAAAGCTCTTGACATATCATATTTCATACATTAGATTGAAGTGGGTTATGAACTCCCAATTTTACCCCAAATGCAGATTGCAGAATCACGTCGGTTACACATCCACAATTTTACATAATGCCCTATTAGTAATTATTGTATTCTGCTACCTTTCCTATCCCCTACTATCCCCCCTCCCCTTCCCTCACGTCTTCTCTCTCTACCCCATCTACTGTAATTCATTTCTCTCCTTGTTTATTTTCCCATTCCCCTCACAACCTCTTATATGTAATTTTATATAGCAACGAGGGTCTCCCTTCATTTCCATGCAATTTCCCTTTTCTCTCCCTTTCCCTCCCATCTCATGTCTCTGTTTAATGTTAGTCTTTTCTTCCTGCTCTTCCTCCCTGCTCTGTTCATAGTTGCTCTCATTATATCAAAGAAGACATTTGGTATTTGTTTTTTAGGGATTGACTAGCTTCACTAAGCATAATCTGCTCTAGTGCCATCCATTTCCCTGCAAATTCCATGATTTTGTCATTTTTTAGTGCTGCATAATGTTCCATGGTGTATAAATGCCACATTTTTTTTATCCATTCATCTATTGAAGAGTATCTGGGTTGGTTCCACAGTCTAGCTATTGTGAATTGTGCTGCTATGAACATCAATGTGGCAGTATCCCTGTAGCATGCTCTTTTAAGATCTTCAGGGAATAGTCCGAGAAGGGCAATAGCAGGGTGAAATGTTGGTTCCATTCCCAGCTTTCCCATGAATCTCCATACTGCTTTCCAAATTGGCCGCACCAATTTGCAGTCCAACCAGCAATGTACAAGTGTACCCTTTTCTCCACATCCTCGCCAGCACTTGTTGTTTGACTTCATAGTGGCTGCCAGTCTTACTGGAGTGAAATGGTATCTTAGGGTGGTTTTGATTTGCATTTCTCTGACTGCTAGAGATGGTGAGCATTTTTTCATGTACTTGTTGATTGATTGTATATCCTCCTCTGAGAAGTGTCTGTCTGTTCAGGTCCTTGGCCCATTTGTTGATTGGGTTATTTGTTGTCTTATTGTCTAATTTTTTGAGTTCTTTGTATACTCTGGATATTAGGGCTCTATCTGAAGTGTGAGGAGTAAAAATTTGTTCCCAGGATGTAGGCTCCCTATTTACCTCTCTTATTGTTTCTCTTGCTGAGAAAAAACTTTTTAGTTTAAGTAAGTCCCATTTGTTGATTCTTGTTATTAACTCTTGTGCTATGGGTGTCCTATTAAGGAATTTGGAGCCCGACCCCACAATATGTAGATCGGAGCCAACTTTTTCTTCTATCAGATGCAGAGTCTCTGATTTGATGTCAAGGTCCTTGATCCATTTTGAGTTAACTTTTGTGCATGGTGAGAGAAAGGGATTCAGTTTCATTTTGTTGCATATGGATTTCCAGTTTTCCCAACACCATTTGTTGAAGATGCTATCCTTCCTCCATTGCATGCTTTTAGCCCCTTTATCAAATATAAGATAGTTGTAACTTTGTGGATTAGTCTCTGTGTCCTCTATTCTATACCATTGGTCCACCCGCCTGTTTTGGTACCAGTACCATGCTGTTTTTGTCTATTACTCTGTAATATAGTTTGAAATCTGGTATCGCTATACTGCCTGATTCACACTCCTGCTTAGAATTGCTTTTGCTATTCTGGGTCTTTTATTTTTCCATATGAATTTCATGATTGCTTTATCTATTTCTACAAGAAATGTCATTGGGATTTTGATTGGCATTGCATTAAACCTATAGAGAACTTTTGGTAATATCGCCATTTTGATAATGTTAGTTCTGCCTATCCATGAACAGGGTATATTTTTCCATCTTCTAAGATCTTCTTCTACTTCTCTCTTTAGGGTTCTGTAGTTTTCATTGTATAAATCTTTCACCTCTTTTGTTAGGTTGATTCCCAAGTATTTTTTTTTTTTTTGAGGGTATTGTGAATGGAGTGTTTTTCCTCATTTCCGTTTCAGAAGTTTTGTCGCTGATATACAGAAATGCCTTTGATTTATGCGTGTTGATTTTATATCCTGCCACTTTGCTGAATTCATTTATTAGTTCTAGTAGTTTCTTTTTTAAATTTTTTTTTTAAAAGATAGAGTGAGAGGAGAGAGAGAGAGAGAATTTTTAATATTTATTTATTTTTTTAGTTCTCGGCAGACACAACATCTTTGTTTGTATGTGGTGCTGAGGATCTAACCCGGGCCGCATGCATTCCAGGCGAGTGTGCTACCGCTTGAGCCACATCCCCAGCCCTGAGTTCTAGTAGTTTCTCTGTAGACCCTTTTGGGTCTTCTAGGTATAGAATCATGTCATCCGCAAATAGTGGTAATTTAAGTTCTTCTTTTCCTATTTTTATGCCTTTAATCTCTTTTGTCTGTCTAATTGCTCTGGCTAGTATTTCAAGGACTAAATTAAATAGAAGTGGTGAGAGAGGGCATCCCTGTCTTGTTCCAGATTTTAGAGGGAATGCCTTCAACTTTTCTCCATTCAGAATGATGCTAGCCTGAGGCTTAGCATAGACAGCTTTTACAATGTCAAGGTAAGTTCCTGTTCTCCCTAGTTTTTCTAATGTTTTGAACATAAAGGGATGCTGTACTTTGTCGAATGCTTTCTCTGCATCTATCGAGATGATCATATGGTTCTTATCTTTAAGTCTATTGATGTGGTGAATAACATTTATTGATTTCCGTATATTGAACCATCCTTGCATCCCAGGGATGAATCCTACTTGATCATGGTGCACAATTTTTTTGATGCAGACATGCTTTTTTCATACTGCCTTTGTGGGACATGATTGTCATCACCACCACCATCATCTCACCATCGCATTTTCCTAGGCACAGTGATCTTAGGGTAGCCAGTGTTTGCTGCTGCACATTTTGTTCCAGTCACATACTCAGTGCTCTGTGTGGCTTATTTTACCATGACCCTCCTGGCAAACCCGTAAGTTGGTCAAATTGTGGTTCCAATTATTCCGAGGAGGGAACAGGCTCAGTGAGGACTGTGATGTGCCCATGTTTACATAGTTAGGAGATAGCCTGCTGGAGCTCAGTCCTAGGTGCCTCCAAACCCTGGGAACCCTGTACTGCAGCCATGAGGTGCCATTTCCAAGTGTCCTGTGAGCTCCACAGAAATGGGGGATCTAGTAGAACTCAGCCTCCGAGCACGGGCCAAGGCCAGGCCAGCAGCTGACTGATTAGATGTGGACATTTAGGAGCAGGTTGTCCATGCACCTCTGTCTCTTCCCATCAGGTCAGCAAAGGTCCAAGACCCTGTCACCTTGCAAGGGTGCACTTTAGAAACAGTAGTCTGAAGTTGTTACCTTAGCCCAGAAAATAAGTTTCCAGTGGCTTAATTTCTGGCCCTTAGCCATAGAAGGTAGGTGGATCCCCACTCACCTTCAGAAAAGTAGAAGAAAAGTTCCCTTGTGGAAGGAGCCCTGCCGCCAGGACATAGATTCTGAGTGGCAGAGCCCTATGCTGTGTGTGGTGTCTATTCTGTGAGACCTTTCTGTGGTTTTCTTTTGCAGAATCGCCCTAGGCATCCTCATGGTTTCTATTTCAAGTGAACTTTAGAGTCAGCTTCCCAGGGTTCCTAGAAACCCTGTTGGAATTGTGTAACCCATGGGCTGACTCCCATGAGGTCTTTGCAGTATGGACACCTCATGTGCTTCTTCCCCATGTTGGCCTCTCTGTCCTTCCCTCCACCTGGAGGTTCTTGCCCCTCTGTTAGGTGTACTTCTGGTGTGTGTCCCTTGGCAGATGCACTCCCAGGTGTTTGTAGTTCCTTTTGCTGGCAGGTTGCTTGTTTATAACCCCTGCTGGGCTTAGGGGAGGGAGAGGAGAGAGGAGGAGAAGGTGTATGCTTTAGCAGAAAGAACCCCTGTGGATTCTACCAGACAAAAGGTAAAAAGATTTAGTCTATAATCACAAAAAGAAGAATTGGTTAATTTATCTTTAGAAAGCTGGGAGTAATTCCACCAAGGGGCGGGTCTTGCCCTCATCCTAGTTCTAGGTACTCAGTGCTTTGTGATTTCAACTCTGGGCACCTTTGGTGGCGCTCTCTGCTCAGCTCTTTTCCAGCTACCAGTTTCATGCTGTGTCAGCCTTCAGCACTTCTCCTCTGCTATGCTGCTCAAGCCCCCAGGCCCCTCACTCACTGTCCTGAGCTCCCTCTTGGGGTGGAGTGTCTCGGAGAGGGCAGGTGACCCTGCCTGGTGCAGGAGCAGTTCTCCTTTCTCTGAAGAGCCTGCCCTGCCAGCTTTTCCAGAGTCACTTGCCTTCGTTCCTGAGCCCTGCCAGCAGCTCCTCCCGGGCATGTCTTGCCCTCCACACTGCTCCACAGTCCCAGTGTTGCTTGATCCTTGTGCACCTGGGCTTTCCCTCCAACCAGGGAGCATGGGGCCATGTGGATGCCTGTGTCAACTGCCACTAAGCTCCAGAGAGCCCTTGCCAGGGTAACCTATGCATGCAAGGTCTTCCAAGGACATGGAGCCTCCGGATTAGAGCAACTGCTTGGTGGGGAAGCTCCTTTCCATAGGGGCTTTCATGTTCAGTTGCTTCTCCTAGGTAGATTTCATTGTCCTGCATCCAGCAGGCAGGAAGTTAGCTGCAGACCCTCGCTTCTTACCTGCTGTTCTAGGGAGGAGGCACCTCATTGATTCTGGTCAAGCATCAGAGTCAGTGGAAGCACATGTGCACCGACTTCACTCATCAGGCCCTGGAGCCATTGTTCTTCGAGGGCGGATGGGGTGGCAGGAACCCCCTTAAAGCCTGTTGGCACTCCTCCATGTGCCAGGTAGCACTGCTTCTAGACATGCACTGCTGTTGATTTTATTCTGTTTCACCTCTCAGTACTGGCTTCCTCCAAGTCTCGACGGCTCTGCCTTCTGCTGCCCTAGAGCAGAGGCACAGTTGGCTCAGGACTTATCTGTCAGTTGCCATGTACCTACCCCAGACCTTCCAACGCTGACAGTACAACACTATCCATCCCTTTGGAGCTTAGTCACTCTGCTCTGCAGAGGCCTCCTCCCTAGGGTGGCACCAAGGACCACTTCAGAGCAACGAGCTGGCTGTCCCGGGTGGAAACTATTGGGTTCTAGCGGGGCTTCTTTTTCTGACAAGCAGTTATTTCCCAGCTCAGGGACTGGCTGTGCTTAGCTGGTGGTGTCTG
This sequence comes from Ictidomys tridecemlineatus, assembly GCF_052094955.1. Taxonomy (NCBI): domain Eukaryota; kingdom Metazoa; phylum Chordata; class Mammalia; order Rodentia; family Sciuridae; genus Ictidomys; species Ictidomys tridecemlineatus. The sequence goes on along the minus strand of NW_027520960.1, from coordinate 317,249 downwards.
TGTGAGCTGTCACTGGCTATACAGCCTCTTGTAGCCCATGTCTCCCTCCAAGCTGGAATGGAAATGGTAGCGAGGGCTTAATTTAAGATCCCTCCCTCACCTTACCAAGAAGCAGAAGCCTCTCCAGAGACCCTCCTGGTGATGGGCTGGACGTAGAGCAGGATGGTGGCCTCTGGGCAAGGTTCCCATCCTGATCTCAAAATCACCTCTTGGAGACATGAGCCATTTCTTCCCAGATTGTGCCCTAGGGAGCCCGTTGTGGCCTCAGGGCCTTCTAAGACCCAGCACTCGGTGTCGCCAACACTCCAGTGGTATTTATCACAGATGAAGACTCACATATGTCGTCGAGTTCCCTATTCAATGGTCTTGGCATCCTTGTTAAAAAGCAACTGAGTCAGGCACAGTGGTGCATGCCTATAATCCCAGCGACTCAGGAGGCTGAGTCACGAAGATCGCAAGTTCATGTGACACTGCATGGGTGTGTGCACATGGAAGAGCAATGCTGCTTCTGGTGCCCAGCAGTGGTCACGTTAATTAGAATTGCTGTTGAGTGTGGGGGAGCAAGTTGCCCAGCTTTTCCACTGGTTATTACTTTGTGGAATTAGGTAAGGCCTCTGGGATCAAACCATGCATCCTCTCAAATTAAACTGGAATACACAGTCTCTATTTAAAGATTTTGCCATGTGGGGGAGGCAGCCATGAGCACTATTAGCATTAAAGTTCCATGAAGCTTTGGGGCTAAGGGCACAGCTGGCAGGCTAGGCCTGCGCAGAGAGGAGGGACCTATGGACAGGAGCACCAGGCAGGTTTAGGGCACTGGGCTATCATGACCTAGGGAGGCTCCTGGGCTCTGTGCTGGTGTGGGCAGCTCTCACAGGAGTCCATGCCTGGTTCTGCTGCAGTCTGGGTTTTATGCCATCTGCTTGGAAAGCTCCACCTTAAAGTGTTAGCTGTTTCCTGCTTTGGGTATCTGGACTGTCCTGGCCTTGGCCCCACTCTCTACTCCTCTCCTAGAAAAACTGCAGTTGTCCTACCTGAAATTCAGTTGTTTTCATCTTATTTGCATGTACCTTTGGATTGTGTAAATCAGATTCAAAATCTGGTCTGTAAGATCAACCAAATTGATAAACCCTTAGCCAAAGCAATCAGGAAAGAAAGTGGGAAGACAGAAAGTACCATATCAGGAGTGAGAGAACTAACACTCATTTTATGGTTTGTTTTTTTGTTTGTTTGTTTGTTTTCAGATTGGAGCCATCCTAGTGGGTGTGAAGTGGTATCTTATGGCTTTGATTTGCACCTCCCTGGTGGTCAGCGTGTGCCTCCATGCCCGGCTCCATTGCCCATTTTTAAACTGGGCCATCTTTTTGTTGATGAGTTGCAGGAGTTCTTTGTGCATTCTGAATACTAAATCTTTGTCAGGGTTATGATTTTCAAATACCTGCTCCCTATCTGTAGTGTGTCTTTTTATTCTCTTGATAAAATGCTTTGGTTATACAGAAAGTTTTAGTTTTGATGAAGTCTTATTTTATCATTTTTTTTCAGTGCCATATCTTAATAAGTCATTGCCTGATCCAAAGTTAGGAGGATTTACTCCTATGTTTCCTTCTAAAGAGTTTTGTAATTTTACCTTTTACATATAGGTTTTAATCCATTTTGAGTTAATTTTTTAATATGGTGTGAGGTAGGGGGTCTAACTTGATTCTTTGTATGTGGATGTTCAGTAGCCTCAAAACCATTTGTGAAGAGACTCTTCTTTCCCTGTTCAGTGGTCTTGGCATCCTTGTTAAAAAGCAACTGAGTCAGGCACAGTGGTGTATGCCTGTAATCCCAGCGACTCAGGAGGCTGAGGCATGAAGATCGCAAGTTCAAGGCCAGCCTCAGCAACTTAGTGAGGGCCTTAGCAACTTAGTCAGACCTTGTCTCAAAATATAAAAAAGGCTGGGGATATTGTTCAGTAGTTAAGTACCCCTTGGTTCAATTTCTGTGTTATGGTTTAGGTCTGAGGTGTCCCCCCAAAACTCACATGTGAGACAATGCAAGAAGGTTCAGAGGAGAAATGGTTGGATGGTAGGAGTCTTAACCTCATCAGTGATTTGATTCACCTATAGGGATTAATTGAAGTGGTAGGTGTGGCTGGAGGAGGTGGGAGTTGGGATATGGCTACAGGGTATATATTTCATATCTGGAGAGTGGAGTCTTTCTCTGCTTCTTGATCACCGTGATGGGAGTTCCTTCCCTGTACCACCCTCTCCCGCCATGATGTTTAGCCTCACCTCCAGCCATGAGGAATGGAGCTGGCCTTCTGTGGACTAAGACCTCTGAAACTGTGAGCCCTCAAATAAACCTTTCCTCCTCTATAGTTGTTCTGGTCAGATCTTTTAGTCAACAGCAGTGAAAAAGCTGACTAAAACATTCTGGTACCAAAAAACCAAAACAAAACAAAATCAAGTGATCGATCATAGGTATTTAGGTTTATTTTGGGACTCAGTTCTGTTCTGTTTATCTTTCCTTATTCTATTGCCGGATTGTTTTAATCACTGTAGCTTTGTACTAAGTTGGGGAAAATCTGTCAACTTTATGTTCTTTCCTTTAAGATTGTCTTGGCTATTGAGGGTCTCTTGCAGTTCCACATGAATTTTAGGATAAGTGTCCCCCCCCCCAATTTCTGGAAAAAAAAAGTTTTCATTTGGGATTTTGACTGGGGTTGCATTGAATCTGTATGTAACTTTGGGGAATCTTACTGTCTTAACAGTAATAGTGTTCTAACCTGTGAGCATGAGCACAGAAAGTCTTTACTTATATTGAGGTTTTCTTTTAATTCCTTTCAGCAATGTTTTATAGTTCATAGCATTACAAGTCTTTCACCCTCTCACTTAAACATACTTGTATTTTATTCTCTTTGGTAATATTAAAAATGGAATTGTTTTCTTAATTTCCCTTTTGATTTGTTCATTGCTAGTCCATAGAAATGCCTCTGGATTTTTTTATGTTAATCTTGTATTTTACAGTTTTGCTAAATTCATTTATTAGTTCTAATAGATTTAATTTTAGAGGGTTTTTTTGTTTTTTTTTTTAACATGTGAGATTAATGTTATCTATAAGTAGTTTTTACAGTTTGAATGCCTTTTTTTTTTTTTTTTGCCAGTGACCCTAACTGGATTTCAGAACAGTGCTGCATAACCATGGTAAAAATGAACATCCTTTTCTTGATCCTGATCTCAAGAGAAAACTGTCAGTCAGTTTTTCATCATTAAATATGCTGTTAGCCATGTGTGCTCATCTTTGTCCTTTAACATGTTATGGAAGTTCCTTTCTATTCCTACTCATTGAGTACTTTTATCTTCAAAATGCATTGGATTTTGTCAAATGCCTTTTCTGCCCAGTTGCCCAGCCCAGCCCTTTATTTAAAATAAATAAATAAAAATTTGTAGTTGGATAGCATGCCTTTATTTAATTTATTTATTTTTATGTGGTGCTGAGGATCAAACCTAGTACCAGGCAAGCGCTGAGTTTCTTTTTCCATGGAGTAGTCTAGTTGGACTGGAAAACTCTGACATGTGGATCTCCATCTTCTCTATGACTTGTTCTTGTGTGTGACTTGGCCTGGCAGGGTATCCCTCGATCCTGTTGGCCCCAGCATCCCCCTTGAGAATGAGTAAGTTGTAATGTCCCCTTCCTTGCCTCCTGCACCTGCAGTATTAGGGGTAGCAACATCTGTACTGGTCCTAAGTGTGAGTAAAGAGGAGAGTGATCTATATGTACTGTGTGTGTCAGTGTATGGACTTGGGCACAAGGTCACCAGGATTCATGGCAACGTCCCCTGCGCCTGTGGGGCCGCTGCACTGCAGCCGCTCTCAGGACTGCTGGCTGAGTGGGTTCTGCGGGAGCTGCCGACACTTGCACCTCCTGCCATCCACACAGGTTTCTGCAGTGATGAGTAGCTCGTGGCTGAGTTCTGAACAAAAAGAACTGGTACTTCCTCAGCACGACTACAGCTGCTGCTCTGAAGAATGTGCTGATACTAACAGTGCACAAGAACATATTTTGTGATTTTTACCAAAGGCGATGTTTCTCGGGCTAGTCTCAGATAATTATAAATAGCTTTGGCACCAGTGTGAATGTTGGCAGGACGTTCAAAAGTTGTGCTTAGTGCAAGACAGGTCTTCCTTCCTCAGGTATGTCCAGTGCATTACGGGTGGACTGCTTGGAAGTGCCAGTGGAGACCCTTTCTTGTCTGAGTGAAGCGCTGTCCTGTGAGCCCCTGTGTCAGCGCATGCAGGTTTAGGGTTGTTAGGAAGGCTGCCGTGTGGCGCAGGCTGGGTAAGTGCTGAGTGCTGTCATTCCAGCTATTTCCACAAACTGTGCTCTTCAGCTTTTTGGCCATTGTCCTGATTGACATTTTTCTCATCCATATGGTAATGGTTTGGTCTGGGTCAGGAGTGAGCAGACTTTGGCCCACAGGCCAAACCCAGCCTGATGTAATTTCTGTAAGTAAAATTTTCTTGGAACTTAGCTGTACTGGTTCACTAGCAGCTTGTGCACTGCATGAGCAGAGACCATGTAGTCTGCAAGGTGGAATCCATAGGCCCTTTCCTGCAGAAGCTGTCTGACCCTGGTCTAGGTGATACATACAAGTGGCAACACCTTCAGTTTCGGGTTTGATGTCAACTGTAAGTCTGGGCTCTTGTGTCTGAAACTAGAGCCAGAGTCCTGCCACCTCTACTGAGGCTTCCTGAATAGGGCCCCTAGCCTGACAAGACATAGCATAATGTGGCGGGGTCTGGGTCCCCCAAGACCTGGCTCTTGGTAGACCCAAGAGGAGCTCAAGAGGGAGCACTTGTCGCTGTTGCCCTGCACACACCCAGGCCCATTCTTGCCCAAACAGAAGCTATCAGTTGAAACCAGAGTTTGGGATGAAACTAGATTCTTCGCTTCTGCTAGGGTGGGTGGGGTCTGCATAAGCTGAGGGCCTCTGTAGCTGAGAAATGGGTTGCAGTTCTTAAATGGTGGGCTCTGCCCTCCAGTGTTACAGCAGACCTCAGCAGCTCACCACCAATTTTTTTATGAGTTCTTGTCTCACATATTTGAAGAATGAAATCCACTGATGAGGATGAGTGCAGATAAGAGTAGGATTTATTCAAGTCTGAGTAGAAACAGAACTTCCAAAGAGTGAGAGGGGACCCTAAAGTAGTTGCTGCTTGCATGTGCTAGTCAAGGGGTTTATATAGCACTTGGGTCAACGTAATTAGTCCAAATTAATGTTATTCAGTGTTTGGAAAAGTATCAATGCTACTGGTTAGCCCTGCAATCCCATTCGGGTCTGACCCACTTCTGTTTTCCCTGCCACTCATGGGGAAGAGGAAGGTCAAGGTCGGCAAACCATGAATGCACAGGCTTTCTGGGCTGTGGTGCTATGTGGTGCAGGTGTCTGCACTGTGCCTGGGCTGGGGCACCACAAGATGACAGGTCATCATGTCCTGGCTTGCTGTGCTCTGAAGTGGCGGTCTCTGCAGGGCCACAACCCATGCTTTCCACCTGTGCTCCTGCTTACCTGGGCCACCATTCTGCAGCTCCACCATTGCTTTATTACCAGTTTTTGGTGGAGATTAATGAGCAGGCTAAATGACTTGGTGGCTAGGGGGGGCCATAGCAGAGGGATACCTTTGCTTCATCCCGGTTTATGAAACAGGTGCCCAGGGGAGACAAGGGACCCTGCTAATGGCCCCTCCCTGCAGCGTGGTCAGAATCCACAGAATAGGCCACGATTATGAGGCTACCCACCCCCAGTTACATCTGTCCACGCTGGAGGCAGAGAGGCAAGGTGGTGAACTGGCTCCAGGAGCCCATCATCCCCCAGACACAGCTCGAGGAGTTTCCTCATGGTATTCTGCTGCTGGGAAGCAGCATAGGAGGCACGCCATGTGCAACTCCATGGGCCACCCGAGTGTATCCATGCTGCAGCCTTCGTGGTAGTGTGTGTGCTGTTAGGTTCTGCCCATGCTGGGAATGTGTGTGTTTCGTGTTTACTTATGTTTTGGCAAACAACATATGAACTTGGTGCAAAGTGAAGAGAGGGGAGAAACAGGAATAAGTGGTCTTCTGCCAGCCCCTGTCCTCCAGGGTGTTTGGCAGATAGGTTCGTTTGCTGGCCTCTTCAACTTGCTGTCTGACTTCTTCCATAAGCAGCCCTGTGATAAGGCTCTTGGGCCCGTTTTAGGGAATAGACAAAGCAGAAGCCCAGAAAGTTCTCTGTAATTTGCATCTGGGTGAATGGTGGGCCAGGTCTCCATTTCTCCGTGACTTCACTTTTTCTGTCATTTTCAGAACAGCCTGTCTAGGCTCGCTGAGCTCTCCCTGGGGACGGGCATGTTCCTTCAGCGGGTCCTGAAGACCTATATCCTGTGTGGCTGCTGGCAGGGACATAGTGGTGGGTGAGGAGCCCTAGTGGTGGAGCACATGGGTGCCTGGTTTCAAAGGCTGGTCAGCCTCCCTCTCCCCTGCCAGCCAACCTGGGTCAACTCCTGCTCCTGAGTCAGAGCTTTCAGCACAACGTAGCCCCTGGTGTAGTCCCCAAGGTGCTTGAGCCCAACTTACTGAGGGACTTGCTGCTACCACATTGGTCACTGCCCCAGGGCTGCAATTGCCAGCTCTTTTCCACGGGCCCGTGATTCATTTGGACCAGGCACTGTTGGGAATCATGCCTCTTAATCTAGAAGAGCCTGTCAGAGAAAGGAATATCAATTTGTATATTAGCCTCAGAGATTGCAGTTGGGCAGCACAAGCCCTCTCTTTAGGAGATTAAATTTGAGTGGAACAGGAGACATTCAGGGTAATGTGCACAAATTGCTCTTTGGCCATGGCAGGCAGTGAGCCCCTGCCCCTGTGCCCTGCCTACTGTGTCCATGCTCACCTGGTGGCCTGTGCTCAGGCCCAGCCTGTTAAAAACCTAAGAATATCGCTTCTTTGGGGTCTTTGGCAGGGAGGAGAGCTTCAGTGTGGGGCTGTTTGGTTCTAAGGCATTTGGCAGAGTCTCTCAGAAGGCACAATCCAATTAGTCCTTGTGTTCACTGTTCTTTTAAACCGACTCTAAACACAAGTTTTTCTCAGTGAAGTATGAAATAGGTAGTTGCAGCCTGCAATATTAATGCATTTTCAATTTTTTCTGTCCTTCGTTTTGGCCAAGTAATAGCAGCGTGGATTAGCTTGGTGTGTCTGAAAGAAAGCTGGTAATGGATGCTCTCTTGGTGTAGGCTCGCCTTCAGAGTGAGGGCAGGTCCCCTGGGACCTGAGAAGCCTCATGTGCAATGTACTGGGGCCCAGAGAGGAAGAAAGACAGGCCGTGGCCACACTCAGCCTCTATGAGTTTGACTGTATGAGTGTGAGAGCTCTAGACAGTGAGTGTAAGAGCGTGTGTTGGATGGGGGAAGAAGGCCCGGGTCGCCATATGGGGCAGGGCAGGTTCATCTGTTGTCTATCCCCTGCTCGAGCCTGTGCCCTGACCCAGGGCCTGTAGTCTAGGGTTTCCCACTTGGCATTGAAACCTCGAAGACAGGTGGTCTCATCCACAGGTGGCGAGTGGGGTGCAATCTGTGAGAGCGACCCCAAGGACCTTGTGTTTACCCTGCACCCACCTGCCCAGGTGTGAGAATCCAGCTGGCTTGGTTATAGCCTCTTCTGGGCCTGCCCTGTGGAGCCCCCAGATTGTTGCTGAACCTTAGTGATAAAAGGACAAGGAGGAGGATACGGGGCATCTCAGGGCTTCCTTAGCGTGGCCCTGGCTGCACAGCCAGCAAAGCCCCATGGCCGATGGCAGGTAGTTAACGCTGAGAGCTGTTTGCTGGGTCACTGGGAACCCTCCTCAGGTCTCATCTCAGTATCTTTCCACACATTGCCTCCCTTTTAAAAACTGGTAGGTTTAGATTGTTTCTTAAATGGGGTGGCTAGTGTGTTGAGTCTAGGTCCTCTCTTCCAGTGCTGGCTCAACTCCCTGCATGTGTACTCTGTCTGGCAGAAGCGACAACGGGAGCTAGACAGTGTGTCTGGGCATCAGGCTCCTGGGAGGAGCTGGTGTCCCAGTTCACCCTGAGGCTGGACGGAGGAGTGGGCTGCAGCTGCAAACCTGAGCCCGGGGTGTATCTTGATGGCCACTGTCTCGCACCGCGGGACTGGAGGAGGGTGATAGAGTTGTGAGCCAGGATGGCGGCGTGGGCAGGGCGGGCCTGTGGGTGTGTGAGGAGATGGATTGCCTGACAGGGCTGGGGAGGTTTTCTGGTATAGGCTCAGGGGGAAGAGAATTGGCCCAGTGAGAACAGAGCTGAGCATGTGTTAGTTATGAGTCTAAGTTACAGATTAAAATTACAGGGCTCCATGTTGGTGTTGAACATAAATCACTCCATTTCCGGAAATCATTCAAAAGTAAGAAGAATGAAAACCACAACAACAAAATAAGAACAGAGCTAAGTCCACACCCTAAGCAGTGACAGGTGGCCCCGAGTAGAGGAACACGTAGCAGCATGTAGGTATGGGCACAGGGAGCCGCCAGGGCACGGCGCGCAGGAAAAGAGCTTAAGAGGCTAAATGACGCTCACCTTGCTGGACAGGACCTCATGAAAGGCAAGAACAGGCCTTGGTGAAGTGGGTCCCTTGGCCCTGTGTGGCTCCCAAGATAGCAGGGAGCTGTGTGAGGGGCCCCTGCACCCTGTGCCTGAGCAGAGAAGAGTAGTGGTCGCTCTGATGAGAGTTCACAGCTTCCCCTTCTTGCTGGAGACAAGTAGTGGCTCTTGATTGAATTCACAACACAATCAACAGGTTGGATTAAAGAAAAGAAAATGGCCCCAGCCCCTCTCCAGTGTGACCTCATGCTAAACTGGATGTGATAAAAGTCATCTTGCATGATGAGCAGTGAAAATCTGGATGCCCATTTATGAGACAGAAGGAGAGAAGCAGGAAAAGTCACAGAAAAAGAAGTAGACTTCGAACATGTGATTGTATGCACACATTTTGCCAAGAAGTAAAAGCTCATGATCCAGTAGAGTGTGAGTGCCCCCAAAGCCAGAGGAGAAGGCCATGGACCTGAGGGCCTTGAACAGGAGAGGGGCAGGAAGGCAGGAAAGAGGACAGACTGGAGGTGCACAGGAAGGTAGTACCCCCGGGAAACCCGCCACAAGAGCTGCACGGAGTTGAGAGAATAGTAGCAGTGTACCTGTTACACGTTCTGGTGTCAAAGGGCTTGGATATTTAGCAGAAAGTATTGAGATAGGAGAGGAAGGGAGAAATGGGTTTCTTATCATTAGTAGCTGAAATTGAAGACATACCCTAAGGAGAGCATTGAGTTGTTGAAGTGTGTTTAACTGGGTGTTAGTGGTTTCCAGAGGAACAAAACCTGTCGATTCATTTGTCTGCCTGGAGAGACTAGTGGTTTGATTGGTTATGAGGGATTGGCTCATGTGATACGGAAGCTAGGAAGTCCTGTAGTCGGCATCTAAAAACTAGAGACTTAGAAAAACTAGTGGTGGAACTCAATCCAGGTTTGAAGGCCTGGTCCACGAGGCTGAGATGTCCCAGCTTAAACTGGGAGGCAGAAAAAGAGAGCCTCACCTTTTCTTGGTTCTGTTCGGCCTTTGGGGGGTTGGATGCTGATGCTCATGTCAGTGTCAGGGAGGACAGTCTTCTGAGTCCACTGATTCCAATGCTGATCCACCCCGTGGCCTCAGAGATACACTAGGATGTGAGGTTTCACCTGGGCACATCTGGCTCAGTCATGAAATTAACAGTGACAGACACCACAGAGGTGAACAAGAGATGGGCCAGACAGACACTGCACAGGACATGTGATGAGCACAGCCTAACACGGGGCGGTATAGGCACAGTACCAGAGAGCCTCTGCTATAAGAGCAACCAGTAAGAAAAATACAAACTGTTCTGAGTATCAAAACTTAACACATAAAACAGTAAATAAGATTAGAATGCCACGGAGGGATACAGTTTTTATAAGACAGGAAGTACAAGAACATACACAGAAATAGACACACATATATCAAAATATAGGTGGGTTAAACTCTTCTATTAAAAGGAAAAGACTTCCTGATGAATTACAAAGCAAAACCAAGAGGCTGAAACATGTGGGTTGTGGGGCCATCTGTTAGTCCTAAACACAGAAGCAGGGGTTGTCGTTTTGGTCATGTTCAAGTCTAAATTTCAGCCATAAAGCAGTGTAGAATACAGGATGGATATCAGTGTGCCAGAGAACAGCGCCACTGTTCAGGAAACTGACATGTGCAGAGGGGCAGGGAGAGACGGTTGAGGATGTGAGCAGCAAGTGAGTTTACCTTCTTGTCTGTGACATAGCAAGTTGTATTGTGAGTCCCCAGTCCCCAGAGTTAGAGGACACATTCTTTAAAGAGTGTTCGTAGAAAATGTCCATAGATTAATCACACATTGGGTAATAAAGAGAAGCTTTATAAACTTTATAAACCTTTGTAAATTCAAATAAAACCTCTTCTAATGGTGATGTGACGAAATTTGAAGTCACAAACAAAACTAGAAAAAGAAAAGGCTCCTATTGCTTGGAAATTCAAAAACAAAACAAAGACAAACAGAACAAAACATTCTGTCTTAATTCTTGGTTCAAAGAAGAAATGCAATTCAAAAGTGCGTAAAATCTAGAAAACAATTGTATTGAAAGCAGTCCTCATCAGAGCCAGTGGAAACATCTAAATTCATGGTTTAAATATTTATACCATGGGACAAGAAATCATGAATATACATGGACTAACCTCCAGCTGCAGAAGTCAGATATGCAGTAAAAGAAAACCCCAGTAAGACAAAAGTTAGGAATCTAATGGTCAAAGCAGTGGTTAACAGCAGAGCAAGAAGTAGTAGAAATAATAAGAGTCCGGGTGCCTGTTACTTGAAATGAAGCCAATAAAATAGATGAATTATTCACAACTCGAGTAAAATGTAATAGCATCATCACCCAAAATAAGAAGCAGGACTAATTATGTTCAAGCTTCTGGCTGGGGAAGGCTTAGAAAGCTTCCGGTGCTGAGGACTCTATGTGGCCAGGTGGGGCCCCCACACCCTACACAGAATATTCCCAGCTTGCACCCATGGCTTAGACCTCTCTGCATATGTCAAACCTCTATAGTAAGGTAAGTGACAAGTAAAAAATAACCCTAAAAAGAATATGGTTTCTACATGACTTCTGTGGAAAGAATTATGAACCATATTGCAAGTCCTTTTAAATAAACACAAACATCTGGAATAGATAATATTTTCCTAGAAAGTTTCTCATCAATTCTGAACCCAGAAAAGAAAATTCTAAACAGGCCACTTATTAAAGAGCAAAGTTGGCACGAAATAGCTCCGGTTGTCTTGCTGCCCTCTCCCAACAAAGAGAAATGGAAGATGCATCAGGCGGAGCCAGTTTCAGGGAAACTTCTACCAGATTCTCAGGATAGGCACCTGCAAGGTATATGGACGGCCCGAGTATAGAGGAAGGGGGAGGGCTCTTTGGTAGTGAGCAACTGTGTCGGTAACAACTGTGGTTTGCACAAGGCCTTGCACAAGTGCACACCTCACAGAGGAGACATGTTAGTGCATGTTAGTGTCAGCATGCTAGGAGTGAATGTCATTGGCAAGTTGAAATACATTGTCTTGGTCCATCGGTAGCTGCTATCACAGAACACCAGAGGACAATAATTTATAATAAACAGTTATTTCTGCCACCTACGTTTCTGGAGGCTGAGAAGTCCAAGGTCAAGGGACCACATCTGGCAAGGATGAGAAGGGTAAGGGCACCTGAGAGCTGCACTGAGGAGTGGCCAGACTTTGTTAGCAGACAGCCTCTGAGCTGCAGCTGCGGCACAGTTTCAGGCTCCTTCTAGGCTGCTCCTTGGAATCCTGGGGCCTCCTTAGCTAGCCCATGTCTGGGTGGAGAGAGGAGGTTAGCTCTGAGTGCATGTCCTCTGGCTCCTGAGGTCCCTGGCCAGTGGCTGGCCATTGACAGTACCCATTCTCAAGCCTGAAATTACTGGGACTCCTCATATCCACCACTCCCTAACCCTCCCACCCTGATGTGTCCAAGTGTTATTACAGTTCACTTTCCTCCTGGAGGAGGCCTTCAGCTTCTGTATTCTATAGAGGAATCTGAAGTAGCAAAAGAAAGAAAATACTGTGACTGTTCATTCAAAGCAGTGGCAAATTTAGAATATGTTCTTTCCAGTTACTGTGTCCCTTTTTGCCCCAGAGATTTTGGTGTCTCTCCACATTATTCCCAGAATGACTGTGACTCCATGGCTAATCTGCAGACAGAAGTGTTAAGGGAGGGAAAGGGTGATTTTTGCAAGAGGTAGCATGCTGGTGGCCTTGCAGATTCAGGCTGCTGGGATTCCCAGGAAAACAGCCCCCCGTCCTATGTTCCCTAGCAGGAGGAGGGGATTGGGTCTGGGGAACCTTTGAATGGTGCTTTTGGGACCTCTGGGGCCAGGCAAGGTTCTAGGCTCTGTGCTGTCTGTAGGCCTGCAGAGCCCCCTGCACCTGCTGACCCTTGGCCCTGTGTTTTCTCGCAGCTGGAGATGGAGCTGAAGATGCTGAAGTCCCAGCTGGGCTCCTCTGAGTCGAGCTTCCCGTTCTGCAGAGAGGAGGTGGACACACTCAGGTACGCTGTGCTGGGGCTGGGGCTGCTGGCAGTGGGAGTCTACTAGAACCCCTTCCTCCACTGCCTCCTGGATGGCATTTTGTTCCTCAATCACATTCCATCCGCTTGGGTTCCTCTGCAGGGACACTCATCTCCACTGGGCTGGACCTTTTCCAGTATCCTTTTCTTGGCCAGCACTGGCAGACAGCTGGGCCTTGCAGCCTCCCCCATGTTCAGGAGCTCGCAGACACTCTTGTCAGGCATCTGGTAGGACCTGCCTTTGCTGCCAGCAAGGTAAAGCAACAGGCCCATCTTCTTGGCTTGTGCAACTCTAGAGGCAGCAAGGAATTTATGAGCAGTGGAATACTGGGAGGTGCAGATGAGGAGAACTGCTTACAGAAGCAGTAGCCCGACCAGATGTGCTTTCTGTTGTCAGCTGGGCACCTTTGTCTATTATTCAGGACGCGCTCACTCGCCCTGAGCTACTGTTTTCCTAGATGCGCTTCCTGCACCTCCGCCATCCAGCACCCCTCACTTCTCTGTAAGCAGAGACCGCGGGCTGAGATTGTTCCCAGATCTTATTTCCTTTCTCCCCAAGACATGTCAGGGTCCTAAAGGAGATCCAGATGTGTGGGTGGGGTGCTGAGCAGCCCCTCCTGACTGTCCCCTGATGCACACTTCAGCCCTACCATTCAGTTTCTAGTCGAAGTGGCAAGTTTCCAGTTCTGGCATCTCTCATGGGAGACAGCAACTGTGGATGCAGAGTGAGTGTGGCTGAGTGGCCGTGCCTGGGGAGCCTCCCTTCTGCCCTAAGTGTATGCCATGGACCAAGTGTCTGGCATCCAGGGCTTCTCACCCAGGGAGCTGTTTCTGGTGAGTGAAATGAGAACAGACCTGGGAACCAGGACAGCCCCAGTGAATACCAGGTGGCCCTTGATGAGGCCACTGGTGCTGGAGTTTTAATGGCCCTCCCTGGGTTGTGCAGCCAAGGCCCAGCAGACTGGGACAAACCCTGGTACCCAGGGCTAAAGTGGCCTCAGCTGTTTCTCCCCTGTGGGTTCTGTTTTCTCGTGGGTAGTGTATGGATGACCCCAGCTTTGCAGGGTTGTTGAGTAAAAGCAAGAAGATATGTGCGCTGCCTCTGGTCCAACCAGGCCCAGAAGTGTTGAGCCAAAAACAGTTATGGTCCCTTCCAGGTTTGAGGTTTCCTCCCTCATTTCTGAAGCATTTCTAATATATGGACGGAGGCCTTATAAATAGCACTTTGGAGACCTGCCAGATCCCAGGCTGTTTGTTTTGTGCTCGTTCCGTCATTCACTCGGTAGACACCGCGTGTGCGCCGTGGGCACCGTCAGGGCTCAGCACTGAGGATGATGGAGTGGTGAGCAAGACGCACACTCTCCGTCTTCATCAGTTTTGTGGTTTAATGGGGACTTGGGGGGACATTATTCACAGGCAATCCTGTCTCTGTAATTATGGATGGAGAGGAATGTGGTGGTGCTGTGAGAGCAGGTGTCTGGGGGCAGGGGGCTCCCCTGGGAAATACGTTTGTATGTGGCCATGGGTTAACCATAGGATGGCAGGGGAGCTGGAGGCCAGGCCTGGGCCCCAGTGAGGGTTTGGTCTTTATTCTCTGAACAATGGGAAGCCATTATGTGTTTGAAAGTAGAAGAGCAACATGATTGAATTTGCAGCAGCCAGCACCACTGGCCTCCAGGGTGGGCAGCTCTCCCCAGCTGAGTGCCAGGCAGCATCTGCTGTGGGACACCCTTCCAAGCTGAATTGACTGTTCCCAGCCAGAGGAGGGCCAAGCATATCTCCTATACATATACCCCTCAGCTCATGGAGCAGCCCTATCTGTGGTGAAGAGCTCATAACACAGAGGTGTGAGTGGTGGTGGTGGTGTGTGTGTGTGTGGGGGGGGTGTTCAATGCAAGAGGCATTTGAATGAGACTGGGAGGCCCCAAAAGATGGCTAGCAGCTTAGGAGTGCATGCCGCCAAGGGCCACAAAGGCAGGAGAGCTCAGCTGGTGTCTGCCATGAGAGGAACAAGGGCCAGGAGCTGGCCGTGGAGGAGGCATCCAGAGAGTGCTGGGCTGATGGAGGCCCCAGGTCAGCTCTCATGGAGGAGGCACCAAGTGCTCAGGAATCAGCATAGTTGGCCCCTCACCTGACAGAGTCCTTAATGCCATGCAAGACAGGTATGTCCTGTGGTTGCCCCCCCCCTTCCACCCCGTGTCCCTGGGAATCCTGTTATCAGGTGATGCAGTGAAGGGATTGGATTTGGGTGTTGGCAGGTGCGCCTCAGGGAGTTAGCCAAGGGGGCAGAGGACAGTCTGCCCCAAGGGCCTGAGGCTGTCAACATGGGCCTGCACTGTGTTACTCAGCTCTCCTGTCACAGACTGGCATCCTGTCTTCTGCCAGGACTCTGGCTGCCCACAGCTCTCATGCTGCGGCTGACAGGAGCATGGCCAGACGTGGGTGGGGCTTGTGTGGGCTGGAACGCTTTGGGTTTATTTTTTAAACTTCAAGAAAGAGCTTTATTGTTGACATCTTTTGCTCAACGATCAAAGCTTCTTGTCCCCATTGTCTCACTTGGAAAACGCAGCTGTGGAAAGAAGCAGCTTCGTGGCTGGCCGCTGGGAGCTGGTCGGCATGTGTCAAGAGGCTTTGGTGGAGTTTTGCACCACAGTTCTGCAGCAGCACTTCTGACATCCAGCCAAGGAGCAGCTGAGGGTGGAGATGGCTGTCACACAGGTACCTGCATCTGGGTGGCTGCTCCACACTTGGGTCATGTGTGACAGGCAACCCCAGGTGAGCAGGGGCTCTGTGTAGTGCACTCAGCCAGGGAGACAGTGTAAAACCAGGACTCACAGAGCCCAGGTGGCTCCTCTGGCTTCTCAGGGACAGATTCCTGTGCAGGTGGGGGAGTCCTGCTTGGCCAGGGTGCTGACCCGCCTCTCCTTCCACAGACCTGTCTCTCTCTTAAGGTCTGTTTCTTCTACTGGGTGGGCTAGCATCTCTGGCGCTCCCTGCCTCTGCCCAACCCTGCAATGGCACCCCCTGTACCTTCTCACTTTCCTCCCACGACCCCAGCCATCCAGGCTCAGGGCAGGCACATGGGTTGTGCCTCAAGTGTCCCATAGCATCACAGGTAGGCTTGGTGTTCTTGAGATAGCCATATTTGTAGCTCACTTTTGTCCTGAACGAGGAGCATATTGTTGTAGTGAGTTTTCTTCAGACAACATCAGGCAGCCCTCTGGCTGGGAAGTAGTGACAGAGGGGCTGGGGCCAGCTGAACGAGCAGTGTCTCTAGACACCAGAAGCATCTGCCCCAGCTCCCCTGGGGGAGACACCAGTGCTGTCAAGGCCAGAGGGCTCGTCATTGTTTCCCTGCAGCCGCAGAAGAGAGGGGAGACTTAGATGACCCCCTTTGAACAAGGGTCTGTTTCTCCTTTTGATTCTCACTTCTGAGGTTGAAGTGCTTTTCCTTCAGTCCTCTGAAAGTTTCTGAGGAGTGGTTTTTGAAGTGGTTGGTTCAGAGAAAGACAATGGACACGAGGGCCCTGCTGCTGTCAGCCAGCCTTTCCCCGTGACCACAGTCGGCCAGCTGGTCACAGGAGAGCTGGTGGGGGAACGAGGGGGACAGCACTGCCAACCTGGGTACTGGGAGTTCATATGTGTGTGCATTCACCTAGGTTACATTTGCTACACACAAGAGAGTAGACATACTTACTTGTTTTGTGTAAGTGACACACATCCCTCACACCACATCATCTCAGCACAGAAAACGGAAGTGTCAGTACAGATTTAAGTAGCAACAGCTGAGGCCCTTTCAAGTGGAACAAATCTGGATTCGTTATTTTCTGCTGTCAAATAGCAGCTCTGGCAAATCCTAAATGTTGTCTGTGGATTTAGCAACTGGGTAGACTTTCAGTGATTCCAGAGGCTCGTGTGTCTGTGCCAATGCCTGTTAGTCACACTCCGGAGCCTCTCCGTCACGGCCACGCTTACTGCCTGCCAGGTCCCACGGATGTGCTGGCTAGGCCCCAGTCCACGTGGGCAACCCCAGGCTTTGGGGGCTGAGGGAGCCCTGCCTGCTGGTGCTGGAGATGTCGGAGGATAGTGTGGTACTCTGCAGTACCCACTGGTACCCTGGAGCACTGGCTGCACATTTAGGAGTGAGGTTGCAAGCACCTGGCTAGAAACCTGGGATTTGTCCCCGTGGCTTTGCTAGGAGATCCCAGCTGGGGTCTTTCACTTGGTGCCCTCAGAATTATTATTCTTTGATTTCTTCTCAGCCTGGCATATCTTTGGAGACTTGGGCCTGGCAGATATCAGCCTGTTACCAGCTCCTGGGAGCTGGGTGGGGGATGGTGCTGGAAGCTCAGCATCATGGTGGAACTTTAATGTCCCATTGACCTGGGGGATGGGGTCATCCTGCTGTACCTTAGCAGAGGACTTATCCCCAAGCCCAGAATCACTGTTCTTTGAAGAGGAGGGGCCTGTGGTACTCGGCAAAGATATGGCATCACTGGCGTGAGGTGAAGCTAGGATGAGGGGTGCCAGTTTTCAAGAATCTTCAACATCCAGTTCAGTTCCTCAGCAGTCC